>NC_142892.1:21375000-21662500 GCF_054131105.1 Drosophila navojoa
GCTCTCAATTGGGCATTATTTCGTCAGTTAATTGATTTAGCTGGATGTGTTCAAGTGGTTTGAGCCTTGAGCCCGCTAAGGCTTCGGCTGGGGCAGGTGGCTAAACTGTCGCAAAGGCTGCTGTGCTGTTGTCATTGGGTGCATTGGGTACATTTCCGCAGTCAGCTGAGCAAACTCTGGGATCGATTGTAGGCAAGAGGCTGCTGGCATAGCCCCAGCCCCTCTGTGGCTCTGGAATGTTTCCAAACTTGGGCTTTGTGGCCGGCCGCACAATAGTGAGATGCAAAGGTGAGTTGTGGAATGAGTGAATGGCAGCTTGGCCGTCTCCTAATCCGCCCACTCGCATGCAATTTTCATGTACAGATTTCAGCTCGGGCAACGAGAACGCCTGCTGCCTGTAAAGTTGGTCTATTATCACAATGGGACGGCGTGGTAGAGGCATATTATTAACCAAGTAATGCTATTGTTGGCCAGTAATGCCCGGCTTTCAACACCCGCAACGCATGTTAAGCAGCCGCAGACATCAATCACAGCCTCAAATAGGCAGCCAAGAGCCCCGCTCCAACAATGCCAAGCAACAGTCATGACTTTTAATGGGTTGTTAATAAACACGCGGCCCATGGCTGTCCGGGCGAGGGCCTCAAGGAGAGCGAGAGCATCTCCCCAACAGGTCTGAGAAAAGGTCTGCGCAACGCCCTCAACGGCTGGCGGCTGCCCCAAGCCGTTGCTTCGGGTGCGTATTGCTACTGCTCCAAGGTTTAATTGCCAATTTTGTTAATTTTTCCCTTTTCTCGTGTTGCTCAGCTGGACCCTACAAAGGGTGCACCCATACCCCTACCCGTACCCCGTTGCTCAGGCCTCTGTAGCACCTGCCCGTTATTTGTTTGTTTTTGCGCTCGAGGCCTCGTTATCTCGGCGATCTCGGCTGCCCGGTGGCTAAATGTGCAATGACAACTTGTGGCAAATCCTTAGCATGACATGTCAGAACTCGACCAGGATCGAATCGTGATCAGGAAGCGTGTCGCGCTTAGTCACGGCCGCCTGTTTTCCGCCTTTTAAAGTGGGCGTCTGCCATGGGAGTTTGTAATTATGTTATTAAGGCGACCCGACCCGCGTACCGATCGATGTAATTGGACGCGCTACCGTTCAGCGTTTATTTTGTCCGTTGGCTGATGGACGGGCCAGGCACTTGAGCGCTTAACCCCCGCCCGACCCAGGCCCTGACCAGGGACCGGGCCTTGGAGTGCGGATCTGGAATACGCGGCCGACTAGGCCAGTACTCACCTGCGTTGTCGTTGGCGGCGACGTCTGCGTGAGATGGCTGCCCAGGTGATAGGCGGCCGCTGTGGGACCGGGAGCAAAGTAACCCGGCGAGATGCCTGCAAGTGAAACCAAACAAACTCAAGTGAGAGAAGGTAACAAGACAACATCGGCGGAGAAAAAGAAAAATAAGTTTACAATAATTATGACAATGGCTTCGGGTCTGTTGTGCGCTTAAAATAATTGCCACTCGAAATATTTTGCGCCCTTTGTTCGGCCTCGGCCAACTCTTTCATATATTTCGGAGCGAGTGCGCCTTGCCTCCACATAATTGTGCGCTGAATCAGCTATTTTGGGAGAGTTATCTCTGCATCTGATAGATGCCAAGCGCTGCTAACCAATTGCCCTAAACGGTAGTCGTCCGGCTGCCCTCTTGGCCTTTGTTGGTGGGGTCTCGATAATTACTGGCGCCGCTTATTGAAAATAAAATAAAACAATTAAATATATACATATACGAAACACACATCTCATTCATGGCGCTAGCCAAGCGAGTCTCCATATTGTTGGATGCTGTGGCAATTAAAATTGCTCCGCCAACAAAGCCGACAGCAGTTTTGTTCGCCTCAAGTAGCGACATTTCGACATCAATCGACTTGGCATCATCTCATCTTCATCTTCATCTTCATCTTCTCATCTTCATCTGCCATTATATATCATATAACAGCGGATTAGGTACTACACAAGGCCTTAACTGGTAGCTGCTATATGTCTTCTTCTTCTTCTATTATTATTATTATTATTAAATTAACATCACAATAAACACTGAAATCGTGTGTTAATATCGCAAAACAACTTTTTATTAAGGCCCGACCTAGGCACTGTTCAGGGACTTCTTGTAAGCCCGCAGAGAACTGATTTCTTTTAGAGCCAAGTTTGCTAGACTTGAGCCATGTTAATGGCTTGGCTTTTTCAAATCTGTTTACATTTCGCAATGTTAATAAATATCAAATAAATAATTTCGATTTCCTACAAAATAATACTATATTTAAGATTTTAATGCATTCTTTATATTATGTCTGACTATGAATCTTATGAATCGCATTATATAATTAAGAGTAAAATTTAAAATATTTATTTTTTATAGTATATTTAATTCATTATTGATTTTTAAGTATATATTTTAGTCTAGTACTATTCATGTCTTCCGCCATAGAAGTTGTTAAAGTTAATCCAGTAAATGACATTTATACAATGCTATTCTACTCCTCCAGCTGTTGCATGCCTCAGTTGGCATATGTGCTTCATATCCATATGCTATGTCCTTGTCTGACATTCTTTGGCCACAAATGGCCATCCTTGTTGCGCAAAGCCATTTTAGATAGTGCCGTGTGCATTGAAGTGAGACTTGAGCAAAGGCAAAGGCAATGGCAAGGCGAAAGCCTAATTCGGTTTATTTATTACGCATTTCCTAGTATTTTTATTATCATTTCCGTCGCGCATAAATCATCTGGATGGCATTGTCCTTAACACAGGGCCGCTGATCCCTGAGTCAATGCCCATGCCAATGCCAATGGCAACGCCAACGCACAAATTTGCTGCCACATCAGCAAAGTGGAGGCAAGAAAGTTGCGTTAAATTCGAGGTCCCAACCGGGTAAAAAAGACAAAAAACGTGACAAATGCTAATTTAAGTCCTCCAACCAAATCCAAAGACAACTACAGACCGAGCTGCCTGCCACCCCCGCCGGCCCACTGGTTAGGGAAATCATGAATGTTAACTTATGCTCATGCTCTGCCTACGTCTGTCCCCTCGTCCTGCCGTCTGTCGCGTCTATCGCGTCTGTCGTGTGTGTCTGTTCTGTCACTTGAATTGAGTTGTTAAGCCAGGATGATGACTTCACAGTTTGTCAGAGCATGCGAATGGGTGGTTCCGGTGGTTCTTAGTTGCCACCCCCCTCAGCTGCCTCGCCCCGCGCCCGACGCCATATTGTGCAGGTGGGGGGCATTGTGTGCCGCACAAACAAAACCCCAGCCGAGCCAGTCAACCGCTCGAGTGTGAGGATAGTTTGTCATATTTTCATTCAGTCCTCAGGTTCATTTATAGTGCTTCGCCTGGGTGGGACCCGGCCACATATCGTGCCACATTTGCATTTGTCTTGCGCCAAAGCTCATAAAACGCACCCTTCTACTTTGCATAGCGGGTACTTCGAGGGGTTTTCGGAATGGAACTTAATTGGTTTATTGATGGGACTGTTTGTGGCTCATAGATTGTTTTAGTTCCTTGAAATGTTTGCATTGAGTCTTCTATTTTATTCAAGTTTTCATTCAGCAGATTTTCAAATATTTCTCAAAATAGTCTAAACCATTTTAGGTATAGAAAAATGCTTCTTTTTCAATAACTATTTCCGTTTTACTGTTATCGACTTGAACAAATCGTTTAAATATGTAAATATTATACTTATTTATACAAATGTGATGAATATTTTTATTAGATCTTCTCCCAATCTGGGGTTCAGGATATATTTTGTTCGGGCAGCCCTTGAGTTTTGTCACTAACTTAGCCTTGTCTTTAACGGCCTACATATTATTATTAACAAGTAAGAAAGCTCTAGTCGAGACTGCTCGACTACGAGATCCCCTGAACCCCACAAGGATCTGATATTTCAATAATAATTAGCACACACACACGCACACACACACACACACACGCATACAAACAAACACACGCACACACACATACGCGCACATATACAGGCGATTGCGCTTGGGTTGCGCTGCAGTGTGGCAATAATAGGAGAACTTATTTGTTGAATAATTTAATTTCTAGACGTACGATCGTAATGAAACTTTCAGAACGTAATCATGATGTTTAAATGTATGTGTATACCGAAGCACAAGTCTCTAGTATTTGATATACGACTTTTACAAAGATGAGGGTGAGGGGGTGGATTTAGGGGTGGGGGGTAAATTTTAACAAAAACCGAAATTGTATAAAATTCATCTTAGTATACATTTTAAATTTGGAGACTCTAGCTTGAAAGATGTAGAAGATATAATGTTTAAACTGATCTTCGATAAGGTTTTTTATCGATAAAAAAGTATCGGAATGAGTTATCGTTTTTTAATGATAAACTCGATATGCGCGTGATAATTACGGACATTTTAAAAAAAAGTTGAAGTCTCTAGCTCTTATATCTTCTGAAATCGACGCGTTCATACATACGGACGGACGGACGGACGGACGGACGGACAGACAGACGGACAGGGCTAAATCGACTCAGCTTGTCGCCCTGATCAAGAATATATATACTTTGTGGGGTCTGCCACGCCTCCTTCTGCCTGTTACATACTTTTAACAAAATCATTATACCCTGATTTCCCATTTTCAATGGGTTCAGGGTATAAAAACTTAAATCTTAGCTTTTTCAAGTTTCCATCTTACCTGCACGTAACGCCTCCACTGGCACCGACGGGTATGGCATGGGATACGGGTAGCCGTCGCGTCTCAGAGCTTTGGGCTTGCGCCTGGGCCGATACTTGTAGTCGGGATGCTCCTTCATGTGCATAGCGCTGTGCAGAGGGAAAATGCCAAATGAAAAGGAGATTCACCCGAGCAGCAGGCTCTACTTACCGCAAACGCTTGGCTTCATCGATAAACGGACGTTTCTCTTCCTCGGTGAGCAGCTTCCATTCGGCACCTGCAATTGAGTTACAATATAATGATATAATAATAATAATAATAATACGATGTGAAGAGTCATTAATCCATTAGATACTTTGTGTGGGGCATTTGCAGCAGTTGTCAAAATATGGCAACACAATGAGCCGCATTCATGTCAGCCTGCTCCAGAAGTGGACGCACATCAACATAATTTCCTAACAGCCAAGCACACACACACACGCACACGCATGCACACACACACACATGCACATGGAGTATAAACTTGTCTTTTCTGTGGTAACAAGAAGGATATCAAATACGAAACAATGTTGTCGTCGTTTTCCTCCTCTGGCACTTCCTTTGCATCGCTCTATCTCTTTCTATTGTCGTTTGGCCATCTTCATCGTCTGTCCCTGTCTATGTGGCCACCATTGTTGCCAGTTTTGGCATTGTCGTTTGTCGTTTGTTGTTGTTGAAGTTGTTGTTGTTGCTGTCCTTGTTGTTGTTGTTGTCTCGTTGTTTGTCTCATTGCCTGTTTGTCAGCTCAGTCAGTCAGCTCCTCATGCCATTCAGGTTGGCTCAGACCGGCAGTGGCTGGTTAGAGAATGCTGCCGAGTCCTTGCACGATAATGGCCCGAAAACCAGCAGGTGGTTTGGGCCCGTTCGGGGGCGTGCTTTTGTGCCGCATTCTGTCTCGCTCTCCCGCCCCTAACATTTAGCCAGCGTTCCCTTTTGAGGGCGGCAAGTGAGTTTGTATTTTGTATTTGTGTTTGTATTTGTACCGTATGAATGTACCCACATATATATGTATGTATATGTATATAGTAGTACATGGCATATGCACGTGCCACACACTCATAAGTGGCAAGTGGCAAGTGGCATGGCAGGACCCTCCACTTGCTTATGTATGTGCTAGGTTGTCGCCTCTCATGCAGCTTGAGCCCTCACATTGTGTGCAGAAATTGCAAATGTTTTAAGTTAATGTAGAATGTTTTAATGACATGTGTCATAAGCCCGCCGATGATATCTTAAATGTGGCACAAACAGCACTTTGCTTATTTGTCTCAAGTGAGTTCGTATAAGTTTATATTTATATATATGTATATTGCTGTGTGTTTTATTTATATAAAAATTTATACACGAATTGCTGGCTTAAAATCATCTTTAAATGAATTGTATTTAATTTATTTCGCAAGCCATGATCAGGACAACGACAGAGGACTTGAGCTCTACTCGTTCGCCTGCCACCAGCACAAAACTGAAACTCAAATGTTATACAGTGGAATCGCAATAATTCGTATGGCAAGAGAGCTTTATTTTAAATGAACTACACGAGTTCTCCATTTATGAAGATTTTTATTTGACAAGGCTTTATTACATATTTGTAGAATACTCTTGAATATATTCTTCTAAAATGCTTTTCAATTCATATTTATTTAAATTGTTTATTTAATTTTGCATTATATAGCGATATAAGAGTCTGTAGAACATATATCTAGTGCAACTGAACAAAACCTTTTACGATATAATCAATTTTATGAATGGGACTGCAATTCTTTCAAATTATTGACATTCTGCTCTTATCAGAATAAATTTTGTCGACTCGACTATTATTCTTGGATAAGGAGTAAGCAGTCTATCAGGTACACATATTCCATTTTTCTTACGAAACATTCCATTGCTAAATAAGTGTGTGAGCATGTGTAAAAGTCTTTAAACTCAAGTGTAGATAAGCTTTAATTATTAAAATTATGGCAGTTGTAAGGCTCCAAAGTGAATTAATCCACTTAGAAATATATATCATGTATTCCATATCAACATATAAGGAATTGCGCCAAAGCTCCTTTTTATGACTGTCAATGCAGCTACTGTTCTAGTTATAATGTTTATTTCCCTGCTTATCCTTAATGCTTATCCTTGCGCAATTCCATTCTAGGTAATCGTTCTCATTGTTCAGATTGTAAGGGAAATGCCTAACAAAAGAAATGGACTTGAGGGAAAAGTCCTTAATTAGTTGTAACGTATAATTTTAGTAGCCGTAAGGAGCACACACACTAACACACTCACACTGTCACACAAATTGCATTGTTGAGGCGACACAATACTAATGAGAAGCTATCCATAGGACGGGGTTGACTGGGTTAAGAAGCAACGACTGTCAGCCCCACACACACACACGCGCACTCGAATAGACACACACACACACCCACAAAAGCTGAGGTAGTTGAACAAAAACTATAACAATAAACGGAGCACAAAAGCACAATTGTGCCAAGAGACTAGACATGTGCCCACACTCACGCCCCCGCCCCCGGCCACATTCATGTGCAGGTCTGCACGCCCCCTCAATGCAAAGGCGGTGGCACTCATAAAGCAAGTAGCTGCCCCACAACTGGCAGCTGCTGCTAAAATACTAATTTATAGATACATTGACAGGCCGTCCAAGTGGCAATTGGGCATCAAATGCGCAACTTGGCTCCTGTGCACGACACCTTGTGGAGCATTTGGCTGGGGCGCTGCCTTCCAGACAATTCACATAATAATAAACAAGACGCAACAGAACGGGAGAGAGGCGAAGTGAGACAATGTGAGATAGAGAATGAGAGGGAGAGAGAGAGAGACAATGGGAGTGGGGCAGTATCTACAAGTTGTGCAGTTGTATAAACTAAGGAGGGCGCACTGCTGAGTTGACATGCCACAAAAGGATGACAATTGGACAATGTCTATGTTTGCCCGCTGCCGTCTGGCGCCTCCCCTGTGCTGGGCCGGAGCTGCTGCTGGAGCTGCAACTGGAGCCGGTTGAGTGGCCGGCTTAATAATTGATATGAAAAACAAGTACAAGTTGCACATGACAGTTGCCAAGATGTGAGATGACGATGGCTGCCAGTTGAGCTGGCTCAAGCATAATTAACAAGTTTTTCCCCAGCCAAAAGACAGCCCAAGGAAACACTGGAAAATGCCGGCTGCTAACCACAGAGCAAATATTTAACGGACGTCGGCTCCAGTTGCAGTTTGTAGTTCACACAGTTTACAATTGGGGCTGCGAGTAACCTTAGCTCTGCCTCTCTAGAACAGAGTGCTGGCAGTGGGGGCTGAGGCTACTTTTGGGACAGTTCTCGGGGCTAACTGAGGCCAGCATTCACACATCACACAATTGGGCCACTTATGGGATTATGGAGTCTGTCCGTGAACTATTTGGGGTTTCTGTTTACTCTGAGCTCTGAGCGTGGCTCCCACTCGACCGTTTGCTCCCATCTGAACTCATCGTTTGACCAGAGATTATACTGTTTACACAGCAATTGGACGTTGTCAAGCACCGGAAAAGCGGAAAAACTGACCCTTGTTTCATGAGAAGCCAAAGGGGAGAATGAAGCACAGCTCACGGTGAATGCTTTGTGAATGTTGGACATATTTAAATCGTGTAGTATGACTGTAATATATGAGTGTAATATATTTACAGACAATTAAGATGATGACATTATGTCATATTACAATAGCTCAACAACTAAGCAGCTAGCTAAGGGGCAGATATTAATATTTTAATTGTGAGTGGATATGACTGAATAATAAAAATATTATAAATAATATACGCTGTAAATACATGTAGTATAATAAATTATGGAAGATTCTGTCTGTCAATTATATGTATATATAGAATATAAGTGAGTGCAGAAGAAGCCTCCATTCAGATTCATTCAAACAGATCTTTTTAATTTATAATTATTATATGTTAATTTTTTTTTTTTTATTATTACTTTTCCATAAACCTAAATACTAATATTTTCGATTTCCTTTAAAGGATGAAGCTGTCTTTTACTAAATATTCTACTGATTGACACTCTCTACTTTGCTTTCCTCTCGTGTCGTATAGTAATGTCTCCATATGAAAGCTTAGTGTGGACGTACACTACTCCTTATATGTTATCATCCTCAACCAAGATATTCAGATCAACTCACAGTGCGCGCAATTCGAGCATGATTGCAATAAATAAGAACAAAGTGAATAGCAGCAAATGGACGTCGATCCTTTTGCAAGGATCTGTTTTCCTGTTGCCCTTTCTCGGTAGTTCCTCTTGTTTTTGCAGTTGGGCTCTCTTTATTGTCGGCTAGAACGCCCCAAGGGCTTTCCTTTCATAATTATACAACTGTTTAATTTTTATGGTGCCCGTTTCGATTGAGCGTGTTGTAATTAAGTCGAAGTCTTTCCATCCATCGACCGTCTCACACACCTGTCAATTGCCATGCCGACCTTCGGGCCCAGCTCCGCTCTGCTCGTTGCCTTTTACCCCAATTGCAAACTAATCAATTGTTTGCGCTTTATTGTGCAACAAAAGGACTTGGTGGGCGGGGCAAAAGGCTTGAGAGCTCGACCTTTTGTGTTGGCAGCGCAATGCAAAGTCGCAATCGAATCCGAGTCGAAGTCTTTGCCATTGTTCGAGACCCGTCAGTCAGCGAGTCAGTCAGTCAGTTAGTCAGGCAGGCTAACATCCATCTCTCTGGGGGCTTTGTTTAACAATATTTAATATTCCCGCTGGAGCCGGGTAGAGTTTTGATTAAAAAAAATAATAATAATAAAAAGGAAAGGAAAAATGAAGGCGATTGCCGATTGCCGATTCGACAGGTTTTTCAATTATTTTCAAAACAATTTTCCATTCAGCACAAGGAGAAATAAAAGAGAGCGACTGCCATTTTGTTGCTGTCGCTTGCCACTGTTTGTTCTTGTTGTTGTTGTTGTTGTTGTTGTTATTGTTGCCATTGCCCATTGTTTGTTTTGTTGTTAATTCAAATTTCCAGACAGTAATTAATGACAGTTACAATTTCAATTAAGCCCAAGCGCGCGCGAGCTCAGTAAAAAAAAAAATGCTTTCTATAACACATATTTTTTTATTTTATTTTATTTTATTCGCATTTGCTGTTGTTGTTTTTGTTTCGCCTTTTGTTTTGCATAATAAAATAAATGGCAACGCCGACGGCGACGGCGACGCCGACGTCTGAAGAGCTCTCCAGAGTTGCCAGTCGCCAGCTGGCAGTTACCGTTAGTCGACGCTCAACGCTCTTCGCCAGTGCCTTTTGCATTGTGCTTATATATGTATATGTGTGTGTGTGTGTGTGTATGTGCTTTGAGAAAAAAGTAGCTTTCGCGCCGCCATTTTTTGTGGCGCCTTTGTTGCTGCCACAGTTTTTTGTTAGCCGCCTTTTCTCTGCGCAATTTTTCATAATGAGCCATTTTTTGCTGAATTCATTTTATTTCATTTAATTGAATGCCAGGGCGAACTTTTCAAGTGCAAAACTTTGTCATTTGTGTAAATGTGGCAAATGGTTTATTTACATTTTATTATTGACGGAGTTGCCACATTGTTGCAGCACTTGCAGCTCAACTTGGCTGCGGCTCTGCTTTAAACCGTGCGACTTGGCTCTGCAGCAACTGTCAAACCCATCAAGGCTCGTCTCATTTCGTTTCGTTCCTTTTCTATTTCCTCGTTATCTTAAGCGAGTTACCTACATACATCTTGAGCCCCCCGCTCGGGCCCACTCCGCTCAAGGACTACAATGGCGAACGGCGTCTTTTTCGTGTGCCCTGCTCAAAAAATCGAGAGAACTCAACAAAGGCTGCAACTGACAGCAAATATTACACAGAACTGTCAATTGACATAATGGATTTGCCAAAATACAATAATAACAACAACAACAACAACGACAACAACGACAAAAAGGTGAAATGAAATGGGAACAAAAGCTCACGCCTTCCCACAAAATCTCAGCCCACCCAAAAAAAAACTCAAGTTTGTTCTCGAGTGTATATTGTGTTTAAATTGTCGTTGTTGTTGTTGTTGTTGTTGTCGTACATCGATTTTCATATATTGGTTTCGGCCTGCTACTTGAACTTTGCCCGTAAAGCGTTTGCAGCCAGTTGCCTGATTAAGAAATGCCTTTAAAGTCTATGCATGGAGAGCAAAAACACACAGCATGAATCAGCTGGAGCAACCCTTATTGGGTTGGCTGAAACAACAATTGGCAATAAGGTAGTTGAACTTTAGATTACATTCTTAAATAATATATGTTTAATTGAAAATAAAAAATTAGATATACATATATATTTTAACATTTTTAAAATGAAGACAAAATTATCTTTCAATAAGAAAACATTTAGCGTGGTGTTCCCTCATCGATAACGGGTTCCTTATCTATTATTATATTATGCAAATAATATTTTAGTAAATTCTTTAATAGAAATCGAAATAATATTGCAATTAGCAAACATTAGACGAGGTATTCTCTAGTCGATAATTGTTGTATTACGTTGTGGCCCATCTGCTGCCCCCATTCAAGTGCAGCGAGTTCGCCTTTTGTTGCTGTTGTTGTTGTTGTCGCGCTCAACTGCACTGCAAGTGAGTCGCGTTTAATTTGCATTGTTTTTGCTTAAACAAAGGTAAAAAAGAAAAAGTCATTTTACAAGTGCTTCAGTGGCGGAAGCTCGTTGGATGAGGTGAAATGGAAGTGGGAGTGGGTGGCGGCAGAGCTAGCCCCCCGTCGAGTTTGATTAAAAAATTGCACAAAATGGCTGCCCCATAGACTCGGTGGCAGCAACATTTGGCTCGTTATCGACGGCGGGAGGCAGCGCTGTTATCGCTGTTATGACAGTATTTTCCGTGGGCCCGATTGGTGCAAGGCAAGAAGGCAGCTACGCCAAGACCCTAGACTCATCCAATATGCATGAGCTGGCCGAAAAGGTAGCTGCGTCGCCTGCCCATTGTTATGCTAAGGATCTCTGCTGTCACTTGCCACGTGCCCTGCCTGGGCCGCTGTCTGCTCGGGCTGCGTGTGTGATTGAAATTGAATTTGATGCGAATTGAAAACCAAAACCTAGAGGCCCAGATAAGATTCGTTGTTTGTGCGTGGGATTAGCCGTTGCCGCCGCCGCCCCACTAGAAATAAACTACTTAACTTTGCAACTAGTTAAGCGGCGAGACAATGCAGCAGGACGCAGGAGGCAGGAGTCGGTAGATAGGAGGAAGGGGGCAGAAGGCAAGCGGCGATGATTTGGCAGAGTCTCACTTGGTGGGTGTGCGTGTGTTTGTGTGTGTGTGTGTGTAGGCAACCCTTCTCTGAATCATATACGAGCATAATCAACAGCTTCCTTGGCTCGATCTGCTCTTCCTGCCATTGTTTGACAGCCGCTTGTCAGTTTTGACAGTTGCGTTGAGTGCGCGCAACGGACGAGTTTTTGGTTTGTCATTGTCATAAACCGAAATTCGGAGTGGGTGGCAGTCAGGCAATGGCAAGGGCAAGAGCCCGGGTATACCAGTTGGTATTACGTTGATTAGTTTAAGTTGCATAAGTAAGCTGGAGAAAGAGATTGTGAGCGAAGGGGCGGAGTGGCGGAGTGAGCGTGAGTGGGCGCGAGAGATTGGCAGGTCGTGTGCCGCCTCTTAATTTAGTTTTGTGTGAGATTCTTTCATTGTTTTCAGATTACAAACATACTACGAGTGCTTGCACAGAAAGCCACGGCGCTTACCCATTGTGGTTCATTAAAAAAAAAGGAAACAGAAAGAAAGAGGAAGAGATTAAAGCGCATACAGTCTGAAAACAATTTGGATTCCAGCTGAGCTGTTTGCGTGCTCTTGAGCCATTCAATTCAGCTCTCGGCTCAGCTAATAACTGAAGTGGAGAGTTCTGCTTCTCCGGCAGAGTTTATGGAACTTATGGGCATACAATCATATACTAGGTAAATATTAGCACTCACCCAGCCTCTTGGATATCTCCGAGTTGTGCATTTTGGGATTGTCCTGGGCTATTTTGCGACGCTGCAAGCGTGACCAGACCATAAAAGCGTTCATTGGACGTTTGATGTGCTCCTCGTTCTGGCGCTTCGTTGTGTTCTGTATCATCAGGCTGAAGAAGACATCGCTGTGAATGGATGAAGGAGAAGCCGTTAGCGACAACAGTTAACGAGATTGGGGGCAACGTCCACCCACCTGGCGCTGCTGCCGCTGTTCATGAGACTGCCCATATTCTGGTGCAGGTTGCTGATGGGCGACGCCTGCGAATTGTGGTGCAGGTGGGCGGCGGCGGCGGCGGCCATTACGCTGTTCGATGTGCTGGACGTGGACGTGTAGTGGACCGGAGCACTCGAGCTGTGACCCGCGCCCGCGGACAGATGCGGGCCGATGCCGTTGCTGTGGGACTGGTGCGTCTGCGTCTGCGACTGGCTGTGTATGGAGCCCGCCCCGGAGCTGGTCGCCTGGCTGTGGTGCGAGGCTGTGGAATGTGGCTGCTGCTGCTGCTGCTGAGCCGCCGCTGCCTGGTTGTGCTGGTGCAGCTGCGAGTGCTGCGAGCTCAGGTGATGAGCGGCCGCTGCGGCTGCCGCCGAGTGATGCAGATGCGGATGCAAGCTCAGAGCCGAGGATCCGTTGCCGCCGTTGGGCGAGCCGCCGCCGCTGCTGTTGCTGTTGCACTGGTGGTGCTGGTGCTGCTGCTGGCCCAGCTGACCCAGCGACAGTTGCTGGCTGTGATGGTGGGCGTGGCTGTGGGCGTGACTATGTTCACTCGAATGCTGTTGTTGCTGCTGCTGCTGCTGTTGCTGCTGTTGCTGCTGCTGATGGTGCTGTATTAGTTGGCCCAGATGCGTGCCGCTGCTGGAGCTCACCGAGCTCAAATGACTCTGCAGTGGATGTGCGAGCGATAATCCAGAGAGCGACAAGTGCGTGGATAAGCGTTCCATCATTTTCTAGACGGAGCTGCAGTCGAATTGCTGCTGGCTCTTGGCCGGATCTCTGTGGTTGCTGGAGTGGCTCTAATGGTCTCAGTGGCTAAGGTGCTTTGCAGAGTAGAGGTCAGGCTGTTGATTGGGTTGAGATGTGGTTGGTTAAAGAGTATTAATTTAAAATTCGTAATTAAAGCAGCTCTGCCTCGTTCTTCTTCTTTTGTTAATCAATTAACTAATTGATTTGGGCTTTTAAAAGTGTGTCGCCTGTCGCCCGTACCCCAAATGGCTTAGCCCCAGGCCGTGCCCCCGCCACTGCAGTGTAAAGTGAAAACAATGCCGGCGGTCGCCACCTCAACTCGAGAAACCTTTTCGCTCGAGCCCTTTGTGTGCGCCCAAATGTCAACCCTTGGGGAGGACGGGCTGCACACGCCGGCGACGGCGCACCGTCCAGAAACATACTGGATACGTCCTGTTCATTATGCATCTGGGCACTTGAAAGCCATTTCTTTTCATTCGAAAGACTTCAGCCCGCTGGCTGGGAACAGGCACAGGCCCAGGCACAGGTCGCCGGGTCATTGGACGTTGATAGGTTTCAAATCTGAGTAAAGACTCAGCCATTCACATGTGCGTGCATTATAATCGGGATTTATGTGGTCCACTTGATGCCCATACCGAACGAGAGTGTGTGGGTCGCTCGCATTAATGTGTTAAATACACACCACCAATACACTCGCACAAGCATATGTTTTGTAGTGGCAAAAGGGTTCCCGGTTCATGGTCAAGAAGCTGCGTCCGGCTAAACGCTTTCAATTTGCTTAATGGTGCAGTGACGATGGCGACGCTTCGATTCTGGACTACAATCGAGCTGGGCGTGCGGAAGACATTCGAGTAAATGGAGCCGCACAACACATAACCCATAACTGGGCGACCGTCCGTCCGCATCATGGCGATGCTCTTTAGCGTGCATAATGCTCGACAAATGTGTCATTCGCACTGCATATTTGCATAGATGAGGAGGGCAGATGCGAGAGGTATGTGGCAGTGCGGGGGCTTCGAGGGGTATGTTTCCTAACCAGAGCTTTCACAAATTTAAAGTGTATACACAGGCAAATATCTGAGATTCGTATTTCTCTCTTTATTTGCCAAAGTACTTATGGTTATACCTTGAGTATCCAACCCTTTCAGCAGAAGTTAATTTAAATTCTTATAACCTTGGTAGCATACGCAGAATTGAACATTAAAGGGGAGAGTAAGGATATGGAACTTTAGACCTACAGCGAATTTAATACAATTTAGCTGTATAGATCTGGGACTGAATAAAAAGAAGAAGAGACTGAGATAAGATTGTTCTTACACACATTGTTATTCTATCTTTTGATACGATTTATTTCTACAGATGGTTCTAAGTGTACCCAATAATAAATAGGATGTCAAATTGTGATGGACATTAAAATATAATTATTATATCGTTTTTCCCATACTTCCGATTACAATAAGAAGGCCATTCGAATATCTGATCTGTTTCTGTCTTTGCAGTCTGAGTCAATTTTATAAAATAAATATTGTAATTATTATTTTCTTATTTCAGCTGACTTCTGTGCGTTCTCCCACGGCTTACCCGTATCACCGTTATCCTGACCGTCTGCCCATTTCGGGCACATAATTCTCTTGTACCCTACGACAACTGCGACATCTGCACTGCTTCCGGGCATTATCCACTTGGTGTTAAAGTAAAAATTGCCCAGGCATGCGAATTAAGCATGAAATTTATTAAATGCAAAAAAGAAAAAAATATATAAAGGTGGAAAAAGGAAAGGGTTTGGCAACCTGCTGGACGCTGGGGGGTGAGGGAAGCGCATATTTTTGTAATCCTTATGGAGTGCAAACAAATTTCTGTGTTGTCAACCTGGTGTGGAATGCTGTGAGGTTGCCAGCAACTGCTGCTGCTGCTGCCAAAAGTGGTGCATGCTTGGAGTAGCTGCTGGAGTGCACCACAGGCTACCGCCGGCACACCGGTTGCACCACCAGCTGTGCACAAATTGCACTCCAGATATTTTTATTTGCTGTGAATATCATCGGCCATGCTACCAGAGATAGCCGCAGCCAGCCCTTCCAGCCAAAGCCAGAGCCAAAGCCCTAATGCTCCCACACATTAGTTGGCTAACGGAAAACCATTTGACTTATAAAAGTTGTCTAACAAATTATCAATCAATGTGGAAGGCGTGGGACGAGGTCGAGGCTCTTCTGTGCCAGTTGATAGACCCTCCAGCTGAATGAAGTGCTCTGTTTTTATCTCTCTTGCGCTAATCCAGTAACACCAGTAAAAGCGTTAATAGATATCGGCCAAGTTATTTATGGGCAATGCAACGGCTGCCTTCGTCTACGCTTTTCTCTTTGTTATGCAAATCTCTGGCGGCGATTCCTCGGCGCAGTAGGAGTAAATTACCACGCCGATCACATAAGCAAATATTAATGCCACGCAATCGAGAGCTCGAGTGGGGCATCTCGACTATCAAGGCAACTGAACTGATGTGCAGGTAAAAGCGAATATCTTTCAGAGCTTATTTTGAACAAGAATGCCAACTGCGTTTTACAGGGTATCACCGAGCTGAGCAAGTGCGCAAGTGTTGAAAATTTCCTACTTGTTTCCACAATGACCGGAATGGTTACCTGTGCTACCCGTTGTCGAGACTTGCAGACTGAATGACTGCAACTGGGCAGCCAGACAGCCGGGAAGCCGGGCAGCTGGGCAACTGGGCAGCCGGCCAGTCAGGCAGTCAGACAGTTTGGGGTCCCTGTCTTGCTTCTCGTTCATTTGTTCATCCGTTTGTTGCAGTGTCAAACAAGAATTATGATCGGCTTAGCCACATGCTGAGCCTGCGCAGAGGCCCAGAGGCAGCTCCAGCCACAGCTCTCTGAAGTGGCAGTTAGGCTCAAGAACCAAGAACCAAGAACCAAAAACCAAGAAGCCAGAATCAAGAATCAAGAGTCAAGAGAATTGAGAATCGAAAATCGAGAATCAAGAATCTCAATTCAATACAGGTAGAACTTTAAGTGTCTCCACTTTGTGTTGAAATGTATCGTTCCGCTTCTACTTATGCTGAGAGTCGTCTCTGTTGTTCCAATCCCTTATTCATCCATTCCCCATTCCCCATTCCCCATTTCCCAGTTCCATTCCCACTCCCCATTGAAAAGTGTCTCTTGGGCACACGCTGTGATTGTGATCCGTAGCCCTAAGCCGCTGGGGCCCCCTAATGTTTGTAATTAAGAACTTTCACACTCGCAACAATCGCATCGTAAATGTATCTCTTGGTTTAGTGTCAAGTTCCTCTCCGCGGCGAGGGCACAGCTCCAGAGAACCTATGCGAATGCGAATATGGTTATTAATTAGAATGCCAAGCTGGTGAGCCCGGTTTCTGTTGTGAGAAGTGCGAATATCCATAGTTGGACTTAACATCTACAGATATAGATACATAAATGTATACGCTTATTAACATCTGGACCTCTATTTGGCTTCGTGTGTACACACATTTAGATTCCTATTGTTTTCCGAGACGCAAAATGTGCGACTAACAAAAACTCTATTTGTACAATTGTATTTGGTCTTCCGATCAGAATTTCGCAGTTGTGCTTGCCATCCCATCCACGAGTAAGTAGTTCAACTTAGTCTAGACTCCGGACGTATCTCATTTGGAAGTCACATCACTAAATTGTTTATTTGTTCATTAAAACCTAGTGTATTTAGCGAATGACGTTATTTCAAAAGTAAATTGATCTCTTTCAGGGGCTGGGAACTTGCTGAGGAGAGGTTCTTGAAATGGAATAGATTATTGTGTAATCCAACTTTTAAGAGGGCTAATAGAGAAAGTATACACTCTATTCGGAATATTCTTTGACTCTTATCAAATTATTGGATTACCATTTTATTTGAATTCGCTTTGTAATATCATATACAACGAAAATTGAGTAAATATTTGTATAGCTTGCGCTGCCATCTTAAGCTTAGTCCATTCTTTTTCAATTGGTTTCCGCTAATATCGTTTATTCCCACATTCCACACCTTCTTAACGAAGACAAACCATAAAAGCCATGAAGGATGTGATTATTGAGAGAGAAAAAACTGAAAGCAAGAGTTTCAGACACGAGCGAAACGAACCCATAAAGATTCCGACAATAATGATTCGGCATAAACTGAATGATTAACCAAACATTCAAATACTTGCCCAAAAAAAGCGATGAAAAAAAATCAAGTTTTGTATAGCCAAAAAATTGTAGCATTGAATTTTGTAGTTTTTTATTTTTCTGTACTTTCAAGTTTTGATGGCTTTATTTACAGATTGGGCTTTGGGAGGGACAAACTAAACGATCTCGGTAGGAGAATCTATAAGTTTATATGGGTTTTAATAGCTTATGAGTTTGATTTTCTCAAAAAAGTATAAAACATATTTTACTTATAATAAGTTTCCATATAAGTAATTTTTGCGACTCACCTTGAGTGTCGCTGCATTGCCTTGGTATTTAGTGTGCAGAGATTGGAATCGAATATAGTATAACGGCGTATATTCTATATAGTACCTACAGACTTGTTGTTGGCTTAAATACTATAGCGTTCGGTTGGCTTAAAGACCGTCCCGTTCGAGTTTACGTCTAATTTATGCGCGACTTTTACGAGCCGAGCCAAAACGGAGCTGAAGTCTGAGCCGTTGCATATGATTTGTATTTATGTTTGTTTTGCACATTACATGTTAAATATATCACTAGTTTATGTTTATTTAAGTTTGTTTATTTGTTTATGCGGGCATCTCCTCCATTCATTTGTTTATTCATTCAGTTCGGGAATGAGGCTCTCGCTGTTGTTGTTTAACATCGAAGTATTTAAGTAGCTTATGCTTAGAGGATTTCACGATTTTATGGGCTATATGAGCGAGTGTTGTTCCTGTAGTTGTTGTTGTTGTTGTATTTGTGTTTGTATTGTTGTTTGTTTTGTTGAGCACTTTGCATGCAGGCTTTTGTTGTCGTTTTGTATGCCCAATTGGAAACTGGGGCGTTGTCGCAACATTTGGTATTTTACAGCACTGAAAACGTAATGATTTTGTTTGCAATTGATATAGATTTATTTATTGGTCAGTTAAAAGTGCCTGAACCGTCGCTTGGGCGTTTCGTTAACTTGGTGCAACTTGCAACTTGCAACTGGCAACAATAAAATTCTGCTCTTAGTCACAAAACGTTATTTTCCGGTCTGTTGTTGCTCTAGTTGCTGTAGTTGTTGTTGTTGTTTAACTATGGATTACAAGTAAGGCCGTCGCTGCTGGCTGATATTGAGATTGCTATTGCTATTGCTGCTGTTGCTGTTGCGACTTCTAAGCGCTGCCTTTGGGTTGGCGGCTATTCAACGGATACGTTCCGACGCGTAACTAAAAACTTGGCGCGCGCTCTCACACGAGCCGCAGACGAACGAGCCGCACGGACTTGTCATTTTTGGGGGGTTGGCTGCAGCGACAGCGACAGAGGCCAGAAAAACAGCAAAACACACACACACATACACACATGGACAGTGGGGAGCCAGAAGCTTTGCCATGCAAACTTTTAGTTGCTCACTCAGAGTTTTTGGCTCTCTCGCGTCACACACTCTCAACACACCAATACGAACGTAAACTGGTTAACAGCAGCAGCGTTTTATTGGTTTATTTGTTTGAGTTCGCTTTGATTAATAAGTTTTCTGATGACAATTTGTAACATGTGAAAACCCGCTCACGTTGTCGCATAACTGAAACATAAGTAAAATTTGTGGGCATGCAAATGAGTGGCCTATATGACATGTATGTATGTGGCTCTCTCAGTGTCTGGCTGTGTGTGTGTGTGTGTGTGTGAGAAAGGCAGCGCAGCCAACGATACCAAAGTCACAAAACGGTCTGCCGCGGCCAGGTGCAGGTGACACTTGAGCCAAGAAAAAAACAGCAAAGAAATACGACGCTTAAAAAGTAAAAAGAGCACCGCTCAGCTGTGCTGGGCCATGGAGAGAACGACAGAACGACAGAGAGAGAGAGAGAGAGAGAGCGAGAGCGATAGGCAGTGTGAAGCGAGTGCTAGCCCGAGAGCGAATGAACCAGAGAGAGCGCCAATTGAGCGCCACGCACAGCAGGTGTTGCCCTTGCCTGTGCGAGCGAGACGACGATAGTGCCGAGGCTCGCCATCGTTGTCGTCGATTGCTGCCTGTCTCTGTGCTGGTGGGCGTTTCCAATTGTAACTGGCTCTGCCACTGCGAGCTGCCGTCGCCAACTGCTGCTGCCGCTGCCGCGGCTTCTGGTTGGGGGAAGCCTTCTACATGGCTGGGAGTCGAATGGGAGTCGCGTCGCCTGCCAGTTTCTTTTTATTTTCCTCTTTTTTTGTATAGTATATTTGTTTATTTAACGCATTTACTTAGCGCTTGCAACTATCGAAAGCAAAATCAACTAATCTTAATGGACACTTTTCGAGCTGATGCTGACATGTTTGGTCTGCTGCCCTTTTTCCTTTTCCTTTTTCTTTTCGTTTTCAGTTTATTTTTTATGTTATTTATTTATTTTTTTTTCGGCTAATCTACGCTTTAATATGCAACGCTCGAGTCCTTGGCTGGAATATCAGCTGCCTTTGGCGTAGTCGCCGTATTTCATATTCATGCAGCGCTTTGTTCTATTAATTTCCTTGGTGTCCTGTTGCCCATGACAACTGCAGTGACTGCAACGGCAACGGCAGCGACTGCGACTGAGACTGCGACTGCGACAGCGACAGCTCCATTTGTCGCCATTGTTTTTAGAGCTCTATGATTGTGTACAAATATGTGTGTGTGTGTGTGTGTGTGTGTGTGTGTGTGTGTGTGTGTGTGTGTGTGTGTGTGTGTGTGTGTGTGTGTGTGTGTGTGTGTGTGTGTGTGTGTGTGTGTGTGTGTGTGTGTGTGTGTGTGTGTGTGTGTGTGTGTGTGTGTGTGTGTGTGTGTGTGTGTAGGTGTGTGGATGTTGTGCATGTGTATGCGTGTTTTTGTGCTGCGCAGGTGTTTGCTTTTGTTTTGTGGGGCGGTTTTTTAGCGCTGATTTTGATTTAGCTCAACTGCCTCGACGCGACGCGACTCGCCTCGCCTCGCCTCGCTGTTGGGCTTCATTTTAATTAACAACGAACTAATGACAACTGCACACAAACTCAGCGCAATGCTCTAATTCTTATTCTAATTTAATTTGACTCTAATGACTTGAGCTGCTCTTCCACTTCAGCCAAGACACTAAAGGGGTTAGAGCTGGGACTGGGTTGGCGACTGGGGGTTGGTGTAGGCGGGGCTGGCAGTTACCTCTACTTGTTACCTTCTTCGCCAATTGTCAGTCAACAATTGCAAGTTCTGAACAATAGCGCACATTTTTCCAGCTCTCTTTTCACCAACTAACTGACTGACTGACTGACTGATGACTGATGACTGTGCCACTCGCCTAGCGAGGGGAGTTCCATTAGTATTCGTTGTGGACGTGGATTTCAGAAAACAGAAAAATCATTTTTACAGGAATACCAATAAAAAAAAAGGTACAAATCTGTTTACAATTATTAGTTAATAAGTTTATAAACTGCCCTCCATATTTGGATCCGCCTTTTGGTGCTCTCAACGTACTTGGCTCTGGCCATTGTCTTTGGCAATGCTTCTGTCATATTTGCGTCTCCTTTACTGTTAGGCAGCCATTGTTATTACATAGTATACCCCGTATTTAGTTCACCTGATAAAAAATGTTGCATCAACTGAAGTAAGCTAAAAATTAAGAATTAAGTCAAACTAATAATTATAATATTAAATAGATTTATATAAATATTAATCAATCAATATTAACATTAAGTATTAATATTGTAATGCATAATATTCAGGTACTATTATATGATCCACAAGTTTAGTCTAATACTCGCATTGTCAATAATATAACTACATATAATATAAATACTTATAAACAAAATAAATAAATGAAAATCATTATAGGGTATTAAACTAGTCGTTGATGCTTTGGCATTTCTCAGTTGTTTTCGCAATGCATTTGTTTGTCTGTTGTGTTTGTCTATTCGCTCGTTGTTTCTTTCGTTTGTTTGTTTGTCCGCTCGCTTGTTTGTTTGTCGTATTTATCATGGCAGTTGCCTTTGCCTCTCTTCTGCATTCTCTGCACTTGCAAATAAATGTTAATGAGTAGTTGAACAATAAGGCGCTGACAATGCAATCTCAGAGCCCCTCCACTGGCTCTGAAATGCAACTGAATATAATGAATACACAATATGAATACGACTACGAATCCGAGCTGTATGTATGTATGTACGGCTTGCTTACGGCGCCCATTTAGGTTAGCTCCAGCGATTGGGGTCTTGGGGCTTTAAGCGCTTTAGCGTATGCAAATGCCACAAATCAACGGCAATTCAATGGAGTCTAATGCCTAAATCGCTGTTGTTGCTACTCCCGTTGATAGCGCGTGGAGCGCTGCTGGGGCCGGGCAGGTGATGCCACACATTGCTGCCAACTTATTTCAATAGAACATTTTCTGAATGGCCCGCACAACAAAGGGGCCAAAAAAAAGGCGACTGTTGCCATGTAAATTTTGCACTTTTTGTTGCTCATTAATGTTAATCAAAATGGGGGAAAATGGCCAAAGAGCTGCAGCCTATTGAGCACGGCAGAGCACCGCTATGGCAACCTGACAAAAGATACCCTGTACAAAGATGACAGCTCAATTTGTGCTAAGCAGACGCCCTAAAGTATGCCGCAAGGTATGGGACTCTATCATCATACAATTCAGCCTTTAAAGGTAGAGATACTTGGAAAGGAATACCTGCAAGGGGTATATACTCATCTCTTAATTTATTTGGGTTGCCGCCGCGACCTCGGTCAGCAGCAGGAGGAGTGAAGCTTCTGCTTCGCTTGAGTCCTGCTCCGATAAGCATCGGCTTCTATTTCATAGGCCACAATGCAAACAGTTTTCGCAAACTGTTCAAGCGATCGGATAGCTGATTTATCGTTAGCGATCAATCCGGCATTTGGCAATTGTGTCGCATGGAGAGCATTAAAACTCGCACACAGACGAAACCAACAATTGAGATGCGCATCACTGCCTGAGTGCCTTTAATCCTTGCGAATTTCAAACGGCAAACACGGATTACAAACACACATGCGCCCGGGCACATATGCAGATAGCTCGTCTGGGATGGATGGAGGTAAACAATGCAGCTGAAGCGCTGCCATGAGATTTGCAGCAAATCGATAAGAGGAACTGCCAAAACCAAAAGCAGTTATGACAACGCATCGATACGCCGATTGATACGCCAGATATAAGGCAGCATATGTGTTCTCATTGTGGTGCCTGCAGACCCTTCTCTATCTCAAGCACACAATGACAGCCGAGATCTCTTTTTGCTGAACTTGTCTAATGTTTCACAAACTTATTCTGGGATAAAAAACAAACATTTCTTATGTCCCCATATACTTTCCTTATATACTCGAGTATATGCAATCATTCGGTCTGCTCAAACTCTCACACTCTCCATGATGTCCAAGCTGGAATAAATATTAATAAAAAAATTCGCACATTCTGAGATTTCCAAGATTATCTAATATACATTCTCAGTCATTCACTTGAACAGGTTTCGGGTCAAGCATTTCCCAGACCAAAAATGCCCGTCAACGCCCTCGCCACAAATTTACCAAAGACGAATGATCCAATATGTGAGCAAAGAGAAAACCCTTCAACTGTCATTTAAAAAGGAGAAGACAAAGGGGAAAACTAATATTCGAGGAAATTTGTGAAAAGCGCAAAACTGAAAACTGAAAAGCAAAAGAAAAAGAAAATGAAAAATCGGATAATGCCAAGAGATTCATCTATTTAACTAGAACGCCAGAAGAACGCATGTAATTGACTTTTGTGTGCGCATTTTTTCATTCATCGATGACAGACAAAGGAGTGAAGAAGCAGCAGAGCTGAGTTGTTGCAGAAGCAGCCGGTGCGACAATTCATTGACTGCGCATACACCCGGACGACTGCGAGCGGGCTCCGAGCTGGCCGAAAACCCAGACAAACTGGCGCGACCCGCCGGCCCTAACGAATCGTCTCTCAATGGTCAAAGTCTCTCAATGGCGCAACGTGCTGCCTCTGGCTCTATGTTTCTCACTCTCTCTCTCTCTCTCTCTCGCTATCTCTGTCTCTATCTCGGCTCGCTAAGGATACGCCGAAAAAGTGTCAAAATTCCTATAATCCGCTTAAAGGTGTTTTAATGCCCAGCTCTGCAGGCCGAGCTGGTCAAACGTCTTCTCCTCCTCCACATTTGGTTTTGAGCTCTTGCCACCTTGCCAGCGCGTTTCACATGAATGAATTTTCAATTTGCTGCAGCGCATTGTCTTGGCAACGGGCTGCCGCCCGCGTCCTGCCATTCAATGTGGCACGTAGGTGTTTTTTGTCCGCGTCATTGTCTCTGCCTTTGGCCAGAACAATGCCACAGCGGGCTACGGACATCGGACATCGGACATCGTACGTCGTACATCGGACGGACGACGGGCACTGAGCATCAGAAATGTCCGCATGACCAGCCAGCTAGCCAGGATAATGCGCGCTTCTTGCCAGAGTTGGCTACCAATAAACAATAAAAACAACAAATACACACACACACGCACACGCAGACACACACTCTCACACATAGACAGAAAAGTGCAGCCGACGCTTGCCACAGACAAGGTCAAGTGGCAGTCCGTACAGTCTAGTAGCTCTTCAAGTTTCACACAGTTTCCCATGGCCATCTCTCCGGCTTATGCTTTAGCTCTTGCTGTGCTCTTGCTCCGTTGCTCTGAATATCACAGTTTATGGCCTTTCTTGCCGCGTAATCATCTGCATTTAAATCGATCGATGCGTTCATTGAATTCTCACTTCCATTAGGCATTGCGCGCTGTGAGCTCTACATATGTATGTATATTGACTCCCATGTCTGGGACACTGACCAACTGTTTCATCTAGCAGCGGCTTGAATATCTCGACATGATTAGGCAGTTTGGCACGGCGCACCAACTGGTCAAGCATATGAGATGAGTATAAATCGATTTAATCGACACTTGGAGATGGGTTTCACATATTATTATTTAGTACGGTTCTGTTGTTTACCTAACTGCAAATATATTTTTGAGAAAAATTCAGTTATTGATTTATGTATATGTATTTATATTATTCTTATTATTATTATTAGTTTTTTTTTTAAATTTATAACACATTGATACATTAATCTGTTAATGACAAAAAAAAATAGTTTTTATTTATTTATAAAAATTCTAGAAATATCTTAAATGTAAAGTACAGTAAAAGAAATAGAAAACGTTGATAGAACATTCTAGAAAAACTCTCAGGAGGCTGTATGTAAGAAAAACCTGGAGAAATCTGAATGACATAATTGTAGTATGTACTAATGATGCAGACAATCAATTTATTGTCTGCATCATTAGTACATACTAAAGTGTAAAGTGTTTTATTTTTTTTTTTTTTTTTGGTTTAAATTTAATATGCTCTATGTTTGATGCAGCATTCGAAGGTCAGTTATATAATATAGTATAAATTTCCTTTAGTCTATCATCCCTTTTAGAAATGTCTTACTATTAGTACTCTCATTCACAATCGGAATATTTTACTGTTTAAGTTATTTGTATCTGTATATATGTCTAATGACCATTGGCACATTTACATTAAAAATTAATAATGTTATTTTAAATAAATGGCAAATAAATAAATAACACTTTGGTGGATGGTTGACAATATACATATGTATAGAAATTATTTCAATTAGAAGAAGAAGAGACTGGATAGCTTCCAACTGTCTACAAACATATAAAAAGGGCTTTATTAATGTTAGTAACAAATGCTATATTATTTAAATATCATATATACGTTATATTGTTAGCTAATACGCTAATCATGTTATTTTGCCTAGAGAAGAGAGACAAATGACATAGCTTGGATAAAGTTGATCAAACTCTAGATTATTATGCCAATTGCCATGCAAATCGACTTTATGCAGTGGCATATGCCAGTCAATTAAAAGGCTTGCTCTTTTTCCAGCCAGAACCCCTTTGGAAATCTGTGCGAAAACCAAAAGCCCAACAAAGGTCCATAGAAGCGACACAGAGCAGAAAACACATATGCATTTCATTTGATTCAATCATTTCACAGTATTTGCGATGCCTATCATAAATTCGCATAAATTTGCTGAATGGGTAAAATCGATACGCAAATTTGAAAAATGAATTCGAATCCGAAGCATTGCGAAAAACTGAAAAGCAAAACGGCACGGCGCACGCTGACAAATGGAATACATTTGTAACGACCATTAAATGATGTTGTCATTGTTGTCGCAGTCGTTGTTGTTGTTGTTGTTGTTTCAGAATTAATGCAAATCGTATTTGGCGAAGGGTTAGACTGTGCACAGCATAGGGTCATCGGGGCAGGGGATGCGGCGTTGGGGTTTGCCATTTTAATGAAGCCATTAAAAATTGCTGACATTTGTCAGTTTTGGATTTTTCTTCTTCTTTTTATTTTAGCAGGGCGTTGCCAATAAAATCGTCAAATTGTAAAATCGTAAAATTGTAAAATTGGCAATTTGATGCGATTTGGCTAACCCGAAACACGCCCACTTTGTGCCATTATACCTTGAAGGCAGCACTATGGGAAGATCTATGGATTGTTGTGCTCGTCCATGGGGTGTTAAAGGGTTACATTTCATTCATGCCCAGGCCAATGCAGTTTTTTTTCTCTCTCGAACAGACTTTGGCCATTAAATTGGCCACGCCCGAAATTTATAATTGCAAAATGCTGTACGCCCCATTCGGGCCTCAGTCTTTGACTTACAACCGTTACGATGTCAATGGGCAGCGAAACGAAACCGTTAAGGCGCTCACTTGTTACAGCACAAAAGACGAAAAAACGAAATCAAATGAAATGAAAACTGGAAATCATGAGACAAAGTTGTCACTGCAAAATGGCAGCCGAGGGCAGCCAGCGGCAAGCCTAAACGTATCAACTTTAATTTGAATTCAATCAAAAGGGTCTCTATTCCCATTCACATTCACATTCACATTCACATTCACAATCGCATTCAGCATTCCGTTTATACGATTCACCGTTCACGGTCACTTTCGCTGGCAAACAATCGAGGCTCATCAGCGTCTGTTGCTCTTGAGCTGTTGTTTTGGTCCGGCGCAGCTTCAAAGGGCGGCCGTTTCATATCCTTTGATTTGCATACGAGGCGGACAACTACAACTACAACATCAACAAAAACCTCTGACCCTCGGCTCCCCCCGGCAAAACAAACAGTTGGGCAATGGCAAAGTTGCTACACTTATGTCGCGCCTTGCCAGTTCATCATCATCATCACCGTCGCCGTCGTCGTCGTCATCTTGATGAACATCATCTGCGGATCATCCACATCAATTCAACGGCGCGATCTTTACGCGCTCGCAGCTGCTGTGAGTCAGGCCTTCGATTAAGGTTCAGGTTCAGCTTCAGCTTCAGGTTGGTTCGCGCGCTGTCAGAACCAATCAAGTCGACGCTCTTGACACAAAACGATGCGTAACTCTTCGAGAGGTTGTGCACAGCAATTCATCAAAGGACCGTGACCAGTGCCCGTGCCCGTGCCCATGCCCATGCCCATGCCCAAGCCAAGGCGAGCCTCTTCGCTAATTTGCTGACTGTGGTCGTGGCCCTTCTCGAGTCGAGTCGAGCACCAGCAGCTGGCCAGTCATAATTGACAATAGTCTGCCCTAATTGCTGACTAGTCATTGCCCACAGCTCTAGCTTAAGTCAGAAGCTCGATCGAGCTTGAATTGCTCTGAATATGAGCAGCTTAGTCTCTTAGTCTTTCTCCTTGAATGGAATTCCCGTGCTCTACGGTCTCATCTATATCCATTGCAATTATCTTCAGAACATCATTTCGCTCTTATCATTGATCTTTTTATGAGCTGCGATCACTTTTATCTCTTTTACCCCCGCTGCAAAACAAATACCAGCTAATTGCAGTCCTTGCAGCATCCTTGCTTCATTATCCTTTTGCTGTATGTTGGATGTGTTCAACTTTTGAACTCGTTTAAGCCCATGAATTTAATTTAATTTAATTTAAACTTTAGCCCTAGGTGTTCGCTGGGCTGTCAATTGCCCCTGCCCGGTGACGTTTGACCCTTGTCTCTGGGATGCTAGGCCAGCCCTTTGTCTTTACCTGACCTCGGCAAGCTAGCCGGGCCTAGCCAGAGCTGTAAGTTGCAACCCTTTTGTCACCTTTTAATTTGATGAACTCACTTCCGTCCAGCCCACCAAGAAACAGCATCCCAGTGAGCAGGAGTGGGAATAGGAATGGGAATTGGAATCGGAATCGGGATCAGGATGGTCTTGTCTTGATCTCAAGCCGGTCTGCTGCCTTGTCAGTTTTGATTAGTTGAACCACTTCAGGTCGCCTTGCTGCTGCCCTTTTTATAGCTGTCCCGTATGGGAATGCGTGTCCGTACCTGATCGCGTAATACGAGTGCCGATCTGACGATCTGGCAATCTGCAGATAAGGCGATCTGGCGATCTGTTGTGCAATTCTTAAGACCTTGCCATATTGCACCGTTCGTGGTAGTTGAAGTTGCTTTTTCATAATTTTCACATGACCAAAACAGCTTAAGATCAAGTTAGCCATCTAAGCTGACAGCTGGCAGCCCCTTATGACGTTTCGCGAAACTCTAATCCCATCATAACTAAGCTCTTCAGTTGCTTCCAGCTCTTGGCCTTGTCGTGCTGTCTCTCTCCCTCTCTGTCTGTGTGTTTATACTCCATTTCAAATTAAATTTCAGTTTCGTTTGTTGTTTGCCTAGAAAGTTTTCCAAACATTGGCAAGTTAATCCCGCTAACCTGTTTGATGGGCCACGGACTAGCCCTATCGCTATCAGCATTATGCAAATTATTCCACAGCCCAATTGCCGCACAATTTAAAGTGTATTGGAGAGTCCCTCCTTTCAGTCTGGCTGCCAGTTTGCCTGCCGTCCCGGTCTATCCCGGCCCGGCCCGCCCCGGCTCCAGCTGATGATCAATAATAATCATAATGACAGTTTTAAGTGGGTTAGCCCTGCCATTGTGCATTTGCATTTAAATGCGCCTTGATGGATAGCTGTCTGTTTCCCATTCTCGAGCTCGAATCATCTGCTGCCATCTTTAGTCTATTACATCATACTATTATGTGCAACGCTCAATGCTTCTTTTATGTGCAGCTCTCGTCCTTCGGCTCTTACGGGGCAATCAATCAGCTTAGCGCGCAGCTTCATTATGATTATGGGCTTGTCCTTCAACTCGTATGGCAGAACCGCATTTCATTCTGCATACTCGTATTTAAATGCATTCAAATGCCAATTTTTCTGCCAAGATTGTCAAAATGCTCAATGCCTAATCCCGACTGCCTGCGCCATTCTAATATGCTTTGAGGTTTTCCTTTTGAACTGGCTCCGCACAAAGCATAAATCTGTCCATTGTTGGACCTTGCCTCTATTAATTCCTTTATAATTCTCGCCTGACTGACCAACTGCAAGAGCTAGCCCACCTTCGCTACTTCAACTCCCCCTCAGCACACACACGCACACAAACAGCAACCCAACAAGCTGACTAAAGAGCTGCCTCAATAGTCGACTCGGCTAATACCCTGTATTTGGGCAGTAGTCACAACGAATATACGTTGCAATGTTTTTTAATATTCCTTGAACCACATCACAGTACGATTTCTTTCATTATATCATTATCATTAAATTAAATTTGTTAGAGATTATTTGAATGTACAAATTATTAGCCCAAGCCATGAAATTAACAACTAATTTTTAGCAATGTTTCATAAGGCTGTTATAATAGACAATGTATTGCATAAATCATATGAAAATACTCTGAATCAGAAACAAAGGCTGTAAATATGTTTTATTTATGTAGTCAAATTATAGATCTTAAATAGAGAAGACAGATTTAATGCGCAATGCACATTACAAAATAAATTAAGTTTTTAAGTATTAACTGTATTAAATACAAAAAATATATATAATAATAAGGCAACTTGCTAGGCCACTTCGTTGGGCATACCCCATCTGTTTTTTTCTGCTGGGTGCAACAAAGAAAAATATGAAAGTTCCATAAAAAATAAATAATAAGAGAACACAACAAAAGCCAAGGGCAAGCCAAATAAACATACAAAAAGAAAAACTCAAGTACACTCCCACACACACACACACACACACACACACACACACTATAGAGAATTCCTGTTTGTGCTTTTCCAAGATTATGCGGGTGTCCACTTTGGGTCACAAGGCTTTGGTAGGAATCGCCACTGATGCGTGTAACTGAATGGTCAGCCACAAATCGGATTAGCACTAAGCGATTTTGGCACTCGTCGCCAATTCAATTAGGTGACAGACGCAACGAGAAGCCCAAAGCCGAAAGGTGAAAATTGGCCTGCCGAGCGGGAGAGCTTTTCAGTCCGGTGTGAGGAATTCCCTGGTTCTTTTTTTGTGTCAGGGCTGACATTTGCTGCCACTAATTGGCCGCACTTTTGTAGCGTTTCCTTTTCTCAAGGACATAAATTACAAGTTTTGCCAATGGGTTGCTTTTACCTTCGTTTTTAATAGGAAAATTCAAAGAAAATTAGCAGCGTGCAACGGGGCACCTCCATAAATTGTACCCTAATTTTCGGCACAGACCTAATGATGCCACAGTCCAGGCCCATAAAATGCAACTTACAAGCTGAGAAAATGCCATCGCCCTGGCAAGGGGGTTGGCCCGATGGCAGCAGACAATAAGACAACACGACTGACCCAAGGGCCGACTGCCAGGAGTTGCCTTGAAGACTGTCAACCGGCAAGGCAAAGGATAATAAAAAGAATTTGTAACAATTACGGAACGGCGCAAAAGGCGATTGAGGGGTGCTTGGCGAAATTTATGTGTTTATGCCGAATTTCCATAGATAATCCGAAAGTTTTCTTTTTAAACGTTTTTTAACTCTCCTCTTCCTCTCCTCGCTCTCGCTCCCCCTCTCTACACCTCTCTCACTCTTTCTATATAGATTTGAATACATTTTGGAAAGCGAGCAGCGATGTACAGCTGCACAGCGAGCGTTGGCGATGAGAAATTGCTTGCAGCCAGTAGAACAATGAGAACTTAATAACAAGAGCAACAAATAATAATAATAATAATAAACAAATAAACAAAGGGATACACAAAAGCCAACAAAAGCGGCATACGAAAATCCAATGCATAACAACGCATTTTTTTCGTGGCTTTTCTTTCTCTTCGACTGTATCTGTCGGCTTAAAGGCGTGAAATACAACAATAATAATAATAAATATTTGTTAGCTCTCTGTCTTCCTCGGGCTGTTGTTGTTGATGTTGTTGCTGTTGCTGTTGCTGTTGCTCTTGTGCTTCTCAGTTTCGGGCATATTTTCATATGCTGTTTAAGTAGTTGTGATTGATGCGCACAGCGCGCGTGTTGAAAGATGCGTTTTGTATCTGTAAGATACGCGCGTGGTAACTGTAGCCAAGCGGAGCAGCGGGGAGGGGGATGAAGGCTAACTGCTGTTATCGGTACTTAATATTCACGCCACATGCTGAGGCATATGTAGAGAGAGAGGTAAGGAAAATATTTGAGCAACGGCTATCGATAACTATCACTTCTATTATTCGATAAAATGTCTGTTGTTATATCGATCTTAGAATCTATCTGAATCGAGCAAACATATTTTACTAAGGTCATCATTGAATATAAAAAATGAATAGCCATTTAATATTTGAAGCAAATGGAGATATTCATCTTAGTCATTTATTTCATTTCTATAACATTTCTTGTTCAGTCTATGATAAATATCGGTTCTGCATGGGCTATCTTCTTAATTATATTTTCTATATAAAGGCTATTTGGGTTCTGCATATATTTTATTTATACAATCTATAAATAAATATTTATTAATTTATTTTCTTTTATTTAGTATATATTTACTTTATTTAATATACAAATATATCAAAATTCTTTAACTTAAACAGAGCTCAGGCAAATCGATCTTCAAATTAAATTAAATTTATGATTAAGTAGTCCAACATTAGTTATCTATAAAAGTAGCTCCGATGATTGTATATAGAAGCCATTCGCTGTAGCTTGACTATTGGATAGCGATAGATATTAGAGACGTGATTAAAATATCATTGAGAAGCTAAATTGACTCATCGATCTGCATCGATCTTTGTCAACTCTTTCGTCTTTCACGGCAATCTGATTTGATGTCAACTACGACTCCATGACAACGAATTTCCCCATTATATTCTGGACTGTTGCTGTTGCTGTGCCGTCATTGTTTTCCACGCTTTTTCCACTTAGAACTGTCGCATTGATAAATGAGCTTTGCCCGAGGACGGTGACAGTGACAATTGGCTTTTGTGTAAGTTGCTTATAATTAAAATTCTGTGGCACAAACAAAGGGGCCAGCGGACAAACAACAGCAACTACTTACAGCCACCGAAAAAGAAACGGATCGAAAAAGTAGCGAAACGAATGTCACAAAGCGGCAGCAGTCGAGAGAAAGGCAACAAGCAACAAGCAACAACACACAGACACACACACACATCAACAAGAGGAACAACAGCAAACCAATCGAATCACAAAAGCCCACAAATCGGATTGCGGACTGGACCTATTCATGGCGCTCAGCAAACAAATATTTGTCATTTAAACGTGTATCTGTGTCTGCAAATGTATCTGTACATCTGTATCCATAATTGTATCTGAAGCGCTTTTCTATTTCTACCCAGCGCGAGAGAGAGACGAGCAACGGTTCCGGTAGCGGTTCTCCAACTTTTGATTTCAATTGCTTAGTATAGACTCATATGTTCATACTCATACTTCTATATATAGCGGTCTGTCCGAGCTTAGACTTATCAATATGTTGACCCTGCCCCTGCCCTCTCCCCCTGCCCCTGCCCCTGTACCAGAGCTGCTTGCGCAATTACCGCAAGTGTGAGTTAGTTGATTGCCAGGTAATTGTTAATATTGTTGTTGTAGTTGTTGTCGTTGCTGTTGGTGTGTTATTATTATTATGCTCTATTCTTTATATGGGAACAATCAAATACATACATATATAATAATACCTGACTAAGTCTTTAGAGCAGTTTCAGATAGTAATGAGATTTCTAAATTTATATATTTACCAGAGATTAGAAGATATAAAACTAAAAATAACTTAAGAATTTCGAACTGACAACTGGGAACAGCGACTTGTAAATGGAAATATAATATTAATATATTATTAGATTAAACATGGGAAATTCTATTTAATATATATCTATATATATTTAATATATAATTTATAATTTAACTCATTTATAACTATAATTTGTTCTCTAATCTCAACTCAGAGTATTCTCTAGTCGCTTTCGAATTGAAAGCATTTATACTCTTTTCTTATTACCGCTCTTTTATCTGATGCTGACAATTTATTATAACAATTTATGGCCATTGTTGACTTTATTGAATTGTTTAATTATTAAGCAATATTTGATTGATTGCGAATTCCATTTCATTTCATTTTGCTGTTACACTTAGTTTTTTTAAGCTTTCTCGTGCGGCATTGTTGCTTCGAGTCGGTTGTTAGAAATTGTTGTGTTGTTGTCGTTGTTGTTGTTGTTGTGGTTGTTTGTGTGTTTATTTTAGATTCGTGGGGCCTTTTGTAGCGTGTTGTCGCTCACTCTCATTATTGTTGTTTATTATTAAGTATATTTTGATCATTATTATTTCGTATTTCTTAGTTTTGCCGTTGTTATTACAAACGCTTATTGACCCAATTTCGGGGCAGCTGCTCGCAGTTTACCACCGAGTGGAGCTCGCATATCTCATGCGATCTTACCCACAGCTGAAAGGCGCAATGTGGGAGCAGGCACAGGAGTCGGCCCGGCTGTAGCTGCAGCCATAAACGAAACCTCGCTCTGCTCTTGTATTTCCAACTGTGCCCATAAATTTTAATCCATGACAAAGTTGCCAACTGGCTCCCAGAGCCGCCCAAGTTGCCGGGCCGGGCTGGGCTGAGTCGCGGAATTGACTGCATGCGCCCGACCAGCCACGGACATGAATATGAACTACAAATGGACACTGAATGGAGCATTTAATGGCTGCCGCAGGAAGGCTCGGACATGCCGATTGAAAAATGGCCAAAGCAAAACAATTTTGTAAATTTTTTTTATCACATTCTTCTAGCATTTTTGCTCGCATTTGACTCTCTGAATGGAGCTGTTGCTCGTCACTCGCGCGCCACAGTGTAGCCAATACCAATGTAAATTCGCACGAATTTATAAGAGTTTGAAGTCAGGCACAAAGAATATTCATCTATTGTAAAGGATTTCAAATTTCCATATGAGATGAAGCATTAACTTTTAAGCTAATAAACAGCTGGTAAATTCAACTATAAGCTGTGATAGTTAAATATAAATTTAAATTGCAATATGTGTAGTTTAATATATCAGTTAAAGCCAGCTTCGTCAATTGAACATCCTATCAAAGACTTTCCTTATTGTGTTCTCCTGCTGCTAATAGTAATTCGAGTAAATGAAATACAATTCCTGTGCATCAACATAATATATATGTATTTTAAACTATTTTAATATCTTCTACATAGATATAAGCATAATCTATGTTATAATGTTTTCAGCTTTTTCAGTATTTTCTACATATATACTATTAATTGTATAGAAATACAAACCCAGCTACCTCAGCTCAACATCAGAGACATTTTCTTTGAGCTGTTTACAATATAATTCCTGTCCATTAGCATTGTGAATATTTTCAATATTTTGTGTCATGTTTTTATATAGGCTTGACCCAGTATGCCGGGAGCAGTCGTAATTCAGCTATTTCGCTTTCATTAGCTGCTACTCGCCCGCCCAATGGACGGCAGACCGCCCCGGCTCTGTTGTTGATACTGAGGCGAGCATTATCCTTTTGGTCGCTGATAGGTGCAACGTATTTGGTTGTTTCTCCCGTTGATTTCGTTTCTGGGACGCATTGATAAAGTGTGCCATAGCTTGGGGTTAATGTCGCGCCAATGATTTAGCACCTTGTTACAGGGCCGCCCACTCCGCCCCGCTCCGGCCCGACCCCAAGCCCCCGGCCAACCCCAACTGGTGCGGATCGCGGCGACTCGACCCGACAACGCTTAATTGCGCTGATCGCGTGGACAGCGTTCAAGTGTGACTCGCAGTCCGAGCCGGAGCCGGCCTGAGTGCAGCTCCGATCGGAGCCCACCACGGGCGCGTGTCGAATTGGTTTTGTGTGGGTGCGAGCGCTGATTTGTTGTGATAAATAAGTGGCAGCCTATATAGGCTGTTACAGATGCTATGGCACATAGCGGCTGGGATGAGAGAGCGGCGAGCGCTGGAATGGAATGAAGGGAATGAAGGGGTTCGTTCGCATAAATTCCCAGCTCTTGTGGATTTTCATTAAAATTTTTAAACATTTTTTCTGTGTGCGTGTGTGTGTGTGTGAGTGGAGCCGTCCGAGGCTCTTAATAAGAACAAACAGGCCGTTGAGTCGGCACAATCGCTTGGCGCCCCATGGTGCCATATTTTTGTTAATCCCCCAAGCCAATGCTAAAGAACGCACATAAAATTTTATTATTTATGGATGGCAAGCAGTGCCATATCCTGTGGCATTTATGACACGACCGAAATTCCAATTGTTTCTGCTGCCACTGACACTGGCTTTACTGCAGCTACCGCAGGGTCCCTAGCCCCTTGTCCCTCTCTGTCTCTCTCTCTCACTCTCTCTCCTTCTCTACCCAGCCGAGCCTTGCTGCATAGGTGTAAAGCATCGCACGACCGCGCTTTGATTAACCTTAAGCGCATAAATAGTGGATTCAATCAGACCTGCGAGAGCTGCCAGTCCGTACCCAATCGACAAACAAGCGGCAACCGGTTCAGCTGCACTGGGAAAAAATATGTTGCACAACTCCAGAATAGTCCAAAAAATATGAGACAATAATTATATATGTATGCATAAGAAGTCAAATCTTGTTTTGTCTTGATAGATCTTCCTGGATATGTTGAAAAATTATTGACATAATAAGATTATGATTGAATGAATAATAATTAAATCATGGATATTTCACTTTCAAATTTCCATGCCTAATCAAAAATCTAGATTCATAAATCTACAGTATTCAATTCCTTATCTTAAATCTAGAACCTTGAAACGAGAGATTTTAATATTGAATCGTATATCTTTCACCTTGAATGTCGAACTTATAAATCAAGAAGTTGGCTATAATTCCAATTCTGATAAATACAAAACAAAATTCCTTTACCAGCTTCCATAGAGAGAGGTGCTCAAACTTGAGCTAAGATCCTAACTAAACAGTGCTCAATGAGTGAAATTTTATTTCTAGAATATAAAACTCTCATTTTAAGAAATATTGATTGAATGCTCGAAATTTCTCTCAGTGTACTCTCCACGTGTCTGCCCTGAACAACTCATTAGGTTCGATTCTTCTTTCGGAGGCTTCGCCAGAAACTTTTGCGGCAGAGTCATTGTCATTGTTATTGTCGGGGCGAGTTGCGCTTTTGTTGTTGCTGTTGTTCGGTAAGAAGTTTGGATGCGCTTTTGTCAGGTCTTGGAAAAGGGAAATGAAAATGAAAATGTTGTTGCTCTATTGATTATTGCATATTGATTGCTGTGTGGCTCTTTCTTGTCGAGGCGAGCAGCGACAAATAAAGCGAAGGGGAAAAAATGAATGCATTTCCACTGCACAGCTAAATTATTGATACGAAAACATTCCGAGAGCTCCCCAGCCAGCTCCCCAATGCACCGAGCACACACTTGAGGCACACACGACCACAGACCCAGCGAAGTGGAGTCGCCGACTGGTCTGGCCAGGGCCAGACAGAATGGAACCGTGTGGCAGCCACCAGCTGTGTGTGCCATTACGATCTTGGCTGGATCTGGGACCAGATTCTCCACTCTCCACGCTCCACACTCCACTCCAAATGCATTTCATACAAAGTCATCGTCGTCGCAGCCAAATGACAGTCGCCACTTTATAAGAGGCTGATCAATGGCTGGATCTTTAGACTTGTCTTGTCTTGTCTGGGGGCAATGCGTTTTCGTATTGTTTTGATCTGAAATTCGTTGAATTTCGAACAGAATTTTGACAGTTGCCACTCAGTTGCATTTGAAAATTCCATGGAACACTCGTGGCCGGGGACCCAGTCGGGCAACAGTCCAGCTCGCCGGCGATAAAGTTAATTGAGTTATTTGGGCTGACAGCTGATTAGTTGAAGTTGGTCCCGCTCGAGAGAGAAAGAGAGGGGGCGACTGGTGGGGGACAGCCGGGGGTGAGGGCCGGGCAATGGGCAATTTTATGGTGCGTGGCAATGGCAAAGTGGAAAATTATTATGCTGCCCCATTAAGTTGCCGCCATTGTCATTGTTGTCGGGCTGCGACGTCGACCCACGCGCTTGTGGCACTCAAATTTCATGCCGCATGCAAATTTTTGTGGCGCATTGCGCAGGCGTTGCAGACAACGCCAGGAAAATATGTATTCATTTTTTCCCAGCGATCATCAGGCATGATAAAAGATTCAATTACAAGATGGTTAAGTGAGTTCAGCTCATGATTCGTGTGACTTTTCATACTGGCTTACCTCTTTAAAACGAGAATATTAGTTTGGGGAAGTAAGCAAAAGGATTTTTTTATTTAAATATTAATAGGCGCTTGCCGATCACTGATAGATCTATGAGCATTAAAATTAAATCCGAGGGTGATATTCAACTTGAATAACTATAACGTCAATACTTTTCAGTCAATTTTTGAATCAAATTTATTAATATCATTATTTTATATATTTTTTATTATTATTTTTATATTATTACTTTTTAAATTAACAATCAAATTACCCATTCAGTGTAACCAATGTTATCTCAGAAGCTCAGAAGCAGAAGAAAATAAATATAAATTTGTAATGAATAAGCAAAAATACACTGTTTTTTTTTTGCTAGCAATTATTTTATTTTTATTTTTAAAAATACAAAAAATATGACGATTAGTTTAAGAACTACTACTAAAGAACTATGAAGAGGTGTGCTGGCTCCAAAAAAGTCTTTGTACAGCTTTAATTTAGATAAGATACAAAGCATTTTTCAATTAGCTATAAAATGAGACACACAAGTATTTAATTTATCTCCGCAATTTTCTAAGAATTAAATAGTTCCTCAAAATCAAATCGGAATACAGTTCCTTAATGTTAATGCTAAAGCTTCAGAGAAAGGAGGCAGATTTTTAAATGTCATACATCGACAGTTGATCATCGCTCTACATTCATAAGTTGTTCACGCTAATTTTAATTTCTTGCGACTTCATCTTGGTAGAGTGTGAGGCAGTTGAGTGTCCCGTTCTGTGCTGCTTATTGTATTTCTCGGCCGAGTAGGCCTGACATGCAAACAAAACCAACAACAATGACACGTTGCACAAATGCAAAAAACCCATCAAAGTGATGGATGACACTTTGATGGTGAAGTCGGTAAGTCGGAAAGTGCGCAATAGTTGCACTTCAGGAAACCGCAAAGCAATTGCTTGATCGCAAAAAACTGACAGCTGCCCGGAGCATCAGAAAGGAAGACAAAGTCGCTCTCATAGGAGACTGAGATCTTGGGAGTGCGTAAAAAATCAAAAATAAATTAAAAATCAACAAACAGTAGTCGACACGTCAATGAATTTGAAATGCATGCAAATGCGAGCGGGCCAATTGTCCTCGATGGGGGGTTGGAGTGGAGGTAGCTCGCGCTCTGCCATTTCAAGTCAAAATTCGATCCTCGGGTTTTTGGCAATTGCCAATATATCGGCACACAGCTCGGCTCGATGCCTTCTCAGGGGGAGGGGGTGACTGAGATTCAGTTTCCCATTGATCGCTTTGAACTTTTCCTTTCGCCACGGTTGCAATTCTCCATTGTTGCGCAATGAAACTGTATCCTTGGGCATTCGATTTGCATATATAGATCGGCATCAGGACACGGCATCGGCGACACGTCGCACACACTTGATTGCTCTTGAATGGCAAATGAATGCATCTGGAATTGGCAAACCTCTGTCGGAGGTAAATCGATACACAGTGGGCACCATTTATGTTAGCCAGATCTGCTGTCACCTCAAATGATCGCGTTTGCCTTTTCCCAAATGGTTCTATGATTTCCCATAAAGATGTTCATTTCGTATTCTTGAATTGATCTTTTGTGAATGTTTGCGAAACGCGATGATCGATGCTGTGCTGAAATTCGAAACGCTGGATACGAAATTTCAAATATACATATAATATGTATACATATACATATGTATGATAGAACATTCTACAAGGATGAAGGAGACCTTAAACTGATATAAAAGACTAAACTATTTCTTTTATTATTGCTTTAGCTTAAGCTGAAGCTTATCTCTTAACTCATATGCATTTCTAGAGTCTATAGAACACCTTTCATAAAAGCAATTTCTCCCTCATTCAAGTCTTTCTCTCGATTTAATTGAATTACATTTCTCATAAATAATATTACATTTCATTACGAAGATTTCCGTCAGTAAAAATATTCCGAAATTTGCATGCTTGTTAAATTTATTGTTTCCTGCTGCGGATCATCCATGGAAATGTAATTGTTTTGCTCCCATTTCAAATTCAGGTCGGATGTTCTCAGTTCTCAGTTCTCAGTTCTGAGTTTTGGCGCCAATTTTCGCTGATTTTCATTATTTTCCTTTGCATGTTATTGCAATCAGGAAAACATTGTTTGCCATTTAATGCAGGCATCAAACCCCTTTCTTACTCTTGCTCTTACTCTTATTCCTTTTTTTTGCGCCAGCCAAATGTTGATGCTCTGCTTGGCTCTGAGACCAATAAATAAACAACAAAAGAGTTAAATTCAATTGCAACTCCTCGGCGACCTTTGTCAATCCCATACAATTACATGCTTGCAAATTTTTTTGACTGAGCTCAACCTTCGTGTTCAATTATTTTGCACCTATGCGAAACGATCGAAGGATCTGCGACGGCGACGGCGACGGCGACGGCGACTGCGACAGTGATCGCGAAAACTCAATCAAGTCGAAAACCCAAGACTCGACCCCGTTTCAAATCCCAGATATTGTTCTCGACCTCCGACCCACAGTTCCAAATGCAAAAAGAAAAAACCTAAAGGAGTAAAAAACATTTTGTGCGTGACCCTTTTCGGCAAGCGCAAGGATCTTTTCTTTTTGTCAACTGCGCAGGTGAGAGATCGCAATTTGCGTTGATCTTTCACAGGGCTTGCCCTCCGGGGCGCATTGATTTCTTGACGACATAAACAATATTACGATTTCGCCCGGGCAGAGAGTGAAAAGGGTGCAGCGCCTCGCGACGCTCCCAATGACAATCGTTTGCCTAACGAATGCGTTGATTTTCTTTAATTTCGTTTGGCATTTTCGGTCTATTTTTGCAATAGTTTCCTTATTTCGGATCCATAAATTATCCAATCGATCGGGAGCTTTGTATCGTGTGAACCGCGATAGAAACGCCTCTATAAGTATAAGGATCGGCTGGATCGGTCTGCGAAATTCCCACAATTTGCATGCGGCTAATTCTAATTATACAAATCGCTGCTGAGCTGCGGTCATTTAAATCTGCCCATGGCTAACTGGCTAAGTCCGCTGCTCCGCTGCTCGAAGCCGGCTAAGTAAAAGCCGGCTTAGGCTCAAACTTACTTACTCCTTCCTGTGTTTACTTTTGCACCAGCTGTGGCGAGCGAGCCTGGGAAACTCCGAGCTCCGCTCACAGGTGTTGTCATCGTTGTCATCCTCGTTGTCGTCATGATCGGACGGACCGACTGTACCTCTTTGGGCCTGCCTACCTACCTGTTTGTTGGCATTGTCTGGCTTTAGCTATCTTTTATTTGGGAAATTCCCAAAACAAATGAAAATAAAGTGAAACGCACAACAAAAGTCAAATGCCCTGGGCACGGGTTCGGCTTTAGAATTGTATTATTTTTCTTCTTCTTCTCTGTCTTATTTGTGGCCCTAGGCCACTGATCACTTACCACTGTGTAGGAGGAGAAGGCCATTGTTTTTATTTCTCTGCTCTGCTCTCTTCCACTCTCTCTCTCTCTCTCTCTCTCTCTCTCTCTCTCTGTCTCTCTCTCTCTCTTTGTCGCTTTGTGCACTGTAAGTGATCCTCTTCTGTCTTTTATTTGCTTTTCTTTCTTTCAGCCTCTCTGTGTCTCTGCTTTTGTCTCGCTCTCTTTGTGCGTGTCCGTTCAGCTACTTGTCTGTATCTCTTTCGCTCCCTCTCTCTATCCCTCTTGCTTCTGTATGTCAGGCTACGCTGGCGACAGACTGTCTAGCGCGTAGGCGTCAGGGTTCAAGAGAGTTGTGGATGGCTAGGAGTATATGCATTTACATACATAGAATACTTATATGAGGCATATAGAATGTACATATAAGACGCTCAAAGTAAACAATACTTGAAGTGATGTTGCATTTGGGCTGCTGAAGCAGGGAGAGTTTGGAGTGTTGTCTTTCAGGGTAGACTCATTAATATTAGAAGATTATATGAATGTGCTTATGCATCAATCCATTGAAGGTATCTTAATACTAATTGCACTTGGATGACTCTAATATATAAATCAATAAAAGTAAAAAAGTCTTTCATATCTCAGAGGTATTTAATATTTTTTCCTATATTAAATACAATTGAAACTTCAACTTATCCAGCCAAATACATTCGTTCTCAATTGAAAACAAGAGCGCTTTCTTATGCCGGAGTCCATTTGAAATGCGTTTCCTTTCACAGTTTGATGACTTTTATTTCATTTCCACCCCAGCAATTCGGTAAGCATTTTCTTTATGAAAAACTGCCCCCGTCCGACTCCGCGCATCCAGCTGGCCATCAGCCTAAATGACACTCCAATTTGGAGAGGCATTTCCACATTAATAAGCAAGCAACACATTGGGCACAAAAGCCAACTAAATAAATTCCATATACTGAAGAAAAAGACAAAAAGACAAAGTACAAAATAGAATGGGAGTAAAACTGCATTTTGTTTTGGGGCGCAGTCAACAGAGAAGACAGAGAAGTCGTTGTCTCAGTGCATTCCTCAGGTCCTATTCAGCTCTCTCTTGTTCCCTTGTTCGGCTGTTTGTCACATACTCTTCTACGAAAAGCGTGGCCAACAATGGATATGGATCGTGGATCGTCTAGGCAGCAGCAGACGCATAAACTATAAGTCTGGACAATGGCCACAGAGCACTTCCTTTCAGTCATCTACCAACTACCTGCCGTAGGGTCCACGGGTGAGCTGGGAACTGTGGGTCGTCTTCATAGTCGTCGCCAGCATGTCTGCCAAGATCACTGGCAATACAATGGATAGAGAAACAGTCGCCCTGCTGTCTGTTAGATTAGTATAGAATTGCAGATCATTCTGAAATTTCATTTCGTTTCATTCATGCTATAATCTATTTTCTTTTAAATGCCCAACAACAGCACAAACACCATGCTAAATATGCTCAATGACCCTGTCTCTGTCCCTGTCTCTATCTCTGTCTCTGTCTCTGTCTCTGTCTGTGTGTCTATCTCCGACAACAACGGCGACGCACTGTCTGCCAGGATCGGTATTCTGCTGTTGGTTATTGTCCGCGCTTAATCACCTTGCTTTATGGAATAGATAAACCATGACAATTCACTTTATATTCAGATCGCCATCGGCTAGAGAGCAAGTGCATCCCTAGCTGACAGTTACAATTGGCTGTCGCGACAGCCCACTGGCAGGGCGATCTATTCAATTGACCACCCTGTTTGTTCTCGTAGCCTACCCCCTGCCCTAAACAATCAACCCCTCTTGAGCGAAACAATGGGAGATTTAAATCCAAGCTTAGCATAATAAAAATTCAAGCGAGCGTAAAACGCTAATCTCTGCCACAGAGTGTGTTGCTGTCTGTATCTATGTATCTATATGTAACTCTAGAGTCTAGAGGATCCTTTATTCTCAGTCTGAGTGCAATAGCATATTTGGCTCGCACAAATTTGTTTATTGGAAAATCTGCGCAGCGATGCATCAATCTGTCTGTGTTCGCCAACTGTCAGATTAGATCAACGTTGACATCGGGAAGGGAACGAGCGAGCGAGAGAGCGAGAGAGACAGAGAGAGAGAGAGAGATAGCTTGAGTCCAGTGGTACAGTCATGCCTCGCCGTCCATTGGGAGCTCAATTAAAGCGGGGCAAATGCTGTCATAATGCGCATTTAGTTGTTAGCAATGCTCCATATAAATTAATGCCCTTTGTAGCCACGCCATTCAAACTTCCCGATTGCCAATCCAGATTCCCTCCTTGGAATATCAGACGTAATAATGTCGGGGCGAAAACAAAGCGAAAACGGTGCGCTGACGCTGACTCAAATAAATATAAAACACGAAAAAAAAGAAACACTCGGCAACAAAAGCAGCAACAAAAACAACAACAAAAGCTACACACATATTGCGCAGGATACAGAAACAAGGACACTGCTTGGCGTTGGGGTGGGGTAGCCAGGTAAGGTAGGGTCTGGAGTGCGGGGTGCAGAGCACGGGGGATTTATGTTTCAACAATTTCAATTGTTTGCTAATGTTTTTGTACTGCGTTTGTTGCCATTGTACTCGGGTTGTCTAATATGGCAGGCAGGAGGAGAGTTCAAAGATTATGACTACGAGGATGGGGTATCGAATTGCCGTTGTTATCGATAGCCAGCTGACGGCACCAATCGAGCGGCAGCCGCTCTCTCTCTCTCTCCCTCTCCCTCTCTTAGCCGCTGTCTCAGTCCATATTAACATTAAAGTGTGAAATTTCAAGTGAATTTTGACAAGAAATCAGCGTCGAACGCTAATCGCTGTCCGTTGCCCGGTTCGCCTTCTCGGAAGTCTCGGCTTGGAAAATCGGGAATTTCCTGTACTCGAGCGCTGCGTAGCACATCCTTTGGGCTCTTTAATAAGCCCACTAATAAGGCCAAACAGGCAACAGCAGGGTCAAGGCATTAGCATTAGGCCAAACAATGCCTGTGAAATGCATTTAGCTTTTATGCAGGACACGCGTCCTTGCCGCGGAAATACCCATTGCACAAAGCAATCTGTTTCTACTTAGCTCAACTGCTTTACGATCCCCCTCCAGCCAGACCCGGCCCGAGACGCGCTGAGGCAGCCGCCGCCCAAAAGGTCACTTTGCCTAATAACTTTAGGTCACAAATACGCCTCACAATCACTCCTACGCGAAGCACTGACTGCTGATCCCTCCTGCCCGAGGGCCTGCAATGGGTGTTGTGTGTAAGTTTGTCATAAGGAATGCAACACCCCCGAGCTCGAGTAGCTCGCACATGCTTAGGCATTCGCATTGACGCAGAGATCTGAATTCAAAGAAAAACACGCTCGAGAGAAGTGGATAATAAAATACAATAACTGCGAGTAGCAAGCAGAGGGCCTTAAAGGGATCAGACGTGATCAGATATTATAAGTACTATGTGATCGAATTTTAATATTACTAAAGAGGATGATATCAGAAATCAAGTTGCTAGGCTTAGAGTAACTAGCTCAAATAAAACTCAAATAAAAACCACTTAATATATTCCTATCCGATTTTCCACTCCTCTAGTAGGCGTGCGCATATAATTTTATTTTCTTCGATATTTATGGAATCGCAACATTAACACCCGTGTGAAATTTCAGCTGTATGATACTGTTTTATCCTAATTGCCACGCTCCCAATGGGGGTACATATAACTGACATATGTTTTTCGTCTTGGGTAGTCAACGCAAAATTTTAAATTGGTAGCCACTGGGAGCAAAATATTAGAGCAAATTTTGATGAAGTAACAGGCGAACAGAAATGAGAAGTAGGGAGGTCATAGAAACAATAAGTCTGGTCCGAAATGTGAACAGAGTACTGTGAATATTAACAGAGTACACGGCTTGTTAACGTGACACTGTTAGTGCACTGGTAAATAACAGTATGTTAACATAATTATGTAAACTAAAACTGCAGTTAACAGCTTATATACTGGTAACCAGCATTTTTCACCCTTCTGTTTCTGTTTGCCCGGTACCTCCACAACTTCTGCAGTGTTTTGGTGATGTACCAAGCGCATAGAAATGAAAAGTAGGGTTCAGAATCCTCGCTAACAGTCAATTTTAGAGAGTTCTGTTACCATACAGTTCAATAATACTTTGTGTTTCATTCTGCTTCTCATTTCTGTTAGCCGTTGATTTTTGAATAATTATAAAAATTGTTTAAAATATATATTAATAATAAATCTATATTAATTTAACGAATGCTTTATTTCAATATTTCTGTCTCACTAAAATTCTATTTGTTCTTAATCTCGCACTCTCTCTGTATTTATCTTTCTAATCCTCTATCTCTCTCTGTTATTATTTATATTTCTCGACTAGTCACATCATTTCAATTAATGTGCTTCACTCTCTATTTCTCTTCACTCACTCTCTCTCTCTCTCTATTTCTTTATTTCTCTGTGTCTGTTTCTCTCTCTATTTCTCTCAATCTCACTATTTATATTTTTCTCTCTCTCTCTATCTTTTATCAATAATAATATAGTAATAGCAATAAAATATTATTATATTTTTATATACTTCTTGCTCGAAATCCGTCTCTAGCCTTGACTAATGATGTATGAAAAATGAGTAAACGACTGGAGAAACACTTAAGTATGCATTCGACTAATCAGCCGTAAAGCAGTTGCTTACTGATGGGCCAAGATTTCATTAACTGCCTGAAACAAGTCTAATCAGTGCTTCTGGCCATGATTGCAGTCGGTTCGAGGTTGGAAGCCCGACGCCCACAAGCAATAAAGCGGCTTCTGGAGTTGGAGTTGCTCAAGAGAGATTTCAGCACGCCTAAAGAGCCAAAACTGAAATTGAAAATATTTTAATGTGCCATATACCAGTTGAAAGTTCTCGCTGCATGCAACACGCTGCATGCAGCACGTGCAGATGGTCTGAATGGCACAGCCTGCCCCAAACAAAAGCGCCAAGTGAGACTGAGACTATGGCTAAGGGCGTTGCATCATTGGCATTGACCACGATTACAGGAGGAGGCGCAGCAGCAAGAGCAGGAGGAGGAGCAGGAGCAGGAGAAGGGTAACAAAGCCACAGCTGAAACGATGCTATGCTGGATGGCTGTTGTTGGTATGCTAACAATATGAGAATTTATATGACAAGTCTGTCATATTTTTACAAACGTTATAAATCACCCAACGCTCAATGCCTCAAGTGGCACCGAAATGAGGAAGGTGTGAGGTTCCGTACGGCTCCTTCCCGAACCAGAACCAGAGCCAGAGCCAGAGCCAGAGGCTGAAGGCAATGCAAATATGTAAATATTGCTTCAAGGCACGCGATTCTACACGATTCCTTGCGTTGCGTTTATTGCTCAGCTCGTCTGGACTGGGCTATTTTTATGGTCTACTTCGGCTGCCTTGCGGTGGGTCTGAGCACTCGCTCAGCTCAGCTCAGCTCAGCTCTCTCCTCTTCCCTTCTCTTCCCTCACTCATTGCTCGAAGTGTTTCTGCTGAAAAACGAAACCGAAACTTGTACGAAAAATGCAAATTTCGTTGTCTTGCCGGGACAATTGACAATGCCATTGCTATTGCTATTGCTGCTGCTGCTTCAAAAGGTAACCGCCATTCAGGACAACGAGTGGAAGAAAGGACAATTGCGTATTGAGGAACATCGCTTTGGCTGAAAGAATTGAAAATGCGGCCGCAACAATTGAGACAAATGGCGCATTGTCAACTCGCCGCAGCGAAGTCATATTGGGAGGTCCTTGCGCCGCATTGTCCCAGTGCCAGAGACAAAGACGCGTTTAGTGGTAAATGCTCATCAAAACACGGACTCAGCGCCCAGGCACCTGGTGAGCCAGGTCCAGTAGCCAAGCTCGCCTCTCATCCTTTTGCATGAGGTTAAATGCAGCGTATGAAATCTAATCCTAGCTCCGTCCACCTGGCAAATATTCAATTAGCACAGCGATTGGCGCGTAAAAAATGCCCGCCAAAGCCACTAGACAGAGCGGTGCTTGAGAGCACATTAAACCCGCCATCTATGGCCATAACCACACACATACATGGCTCACACCCACGGCCGATTCTAGCCACAGCTTAGCTAGTTGCATAAGTGCCGGCAGGATTATCCCTTCTGCTCGGCGCGCATTGGCAAATGTTTCCACATGCTTTGGCATTTCCGCTTCCGTTTCGGCATCCGCTTGGCGCTAACGGCAACGGCAACGGCAACGGCTTGGCCTCACCATCCCCATTGTTGCCCCAAAAGTCAAGTGGCGTAAATTAATTGCAGAGCCAGCCCCGCCGCCCTCCCACGCATCTGACTTCGCCACAGAGCAGAGTCTCTCTGATATATCTGGTTGGTTTTGTTTCTCGCACCGCCGGTCCTCTAATTGCTCCAAATCCCACAGTGCCCCACAAGTGTGTGCGCACACGTATGTGCATACACATGTATATCAGCCATAAACACGCCATTGTTCGACTTTAAAGAGATGAATACGTTCGTGTGGAAATTAAAATGTTTACAAATTGAAAATCATAGCGCAATATTTTAATTGGATATCGCGTTAATGCGTGCGTGGCTGTACATGCTGAAGGATCTGCAGCGCCTCGGAAAGTTATCGAAATGAATGGGAGTTCTTCTTCTAACTAGAGCCATTCTCGTCTGGATATAATTGAAATTTACTGTACGGGAATTATATATGTACATTTGCCACAAATTGTATTCTTGTTTTACCTAAATCCAATTAACTAATTCAATGGAACTACGCTTCTAGTAACTGCACTGAAAAATCATCAACTGCTTCTGCTGAGGGTTTGCCGCCTGAGCCCCTGAGTCACATTTGATTTCGTGTTATCATTAGTATTAATTAGCTGACATCATTAGGCAGAGAACTGACCCGCTTTTGCAATAGCCGCTTTCAGTTAATTCTTGGGCCTAGACGATCGCATTCACACCAGATCGCATTCAGAGCAGAGCAGAGCGTACCCCATTTAATCGCATGCTGGTAGTCAGATGATCAATACACTGATTGAAGCCATGCTAATGATGGGCTTTCTTTTCGTTTTTTGGCATTGATTTGGATGTTGTTTGCCTGTGAAATGCGTTGTTTTTTCTGTTTTATGTTTTCTTCTTTCGGGTGACAAAAGGCGAGCAGCATTGATGCGGGATCAGCAGCGGCTGATGCTGCAGATCGGGGACCGTCAATGGAAGGCCACTAGTCCCTGACCGTTACGCGTCACACGCTCCAAAATGGAAGCGGAGACCCGTTTGCTGTGCGATTCGTAACCGTTTCGAGTCTTTATGACATGGCGCGCCCCCTTTTGACAGTCGCTGCATAAATTTGAGTTGCGCGAGAGCCCGAAAAGGTAGCCGAGAGACCCATAAAATTAACATCTTTGACGCTAAGCCGTGATTTACTTTTGTTTTAATGTCGCCGTCTTTGTGCCCTCCACTTGATACAATGCAAATCGACTTGATTTCGATATGACGATGATGACGCCTACCTGTCTTGCCTGTGGATAATTTAACTGAATCAAATTGGATTTGCATACGTCCAAAAGTCGTTAAATGGAACAACTTGGCTAGCTGCGCGACGAGGCGTTCGTCTCTGTCAGCCATGAAATACTCTATTTAACAGAATGAATATCACATTTAAAACACTCGATTGGGCCAATCAGAGAATGGAAAAGCATAGATAGAAACACAAGTTGGCTAACTATGGGATACCCTGTAATGTAATTTGTTTATTCTATAGGAATGACTGACATAAAGCACACTTTCCTTTTAGTTAGGCCATTCTGAGTGATAGACTAGGAAATACCCTTTCATGTTATATGTTTATTCTATTGGAATTACCATAGGAAAGCACTTTTGTCTCTCTTTGCAGAATTGATTAAAAAATACCCTGTAATTTAATTTGTTTATCACATTGGAATGTCTATTAGAAAAGACTTTTAAAGAGCGTTTCATTGGATTGACATAAATTTGAAATACCCTGTACTTTTAAATGTTTGCATGTTGTCTCTGAGCTCTGGTATACTTAAGGCCAATCAGAGTTTAAAAAAGACTTAGCTAGCTATTAAACACCCTTTAATGTAAAAAATCATTCCATATCAATGGCTATACTATTAGCTATAATTATAGGACAGCATTAAAAGCTTTATGTTCAATCATAGGAATAACTTAATAACTTTTGAGAACAGGTCTCTTGAATTATGTTTGTAGTGGTATACTCGTATATATAGAAGCCCTCTCTTGAACTTGATACACTGTACAGGGTATCAGGTAAGGCCAATCAGAGTGTTTGGCAAACTTGTTTCGAAGCTGTTGTTGCCTTAGCTGGCTCTTTTGCACGTATAGAAAAACATGCCAAATCCTTGTTTAACCTTTGCACCCAAACGGCAGCTATTTAACTTTGGCAAACACGTAACATGTCCAAATTTTCGCGCCGCCTCGGGGCTCAGGGAGACGCAAAGACAAACTTTTCGCACACACACACACACGCACACACACAGGTCTATGGCCGAGAAGAAGGGTTTAGTTGGGAAACGGGTTCGACTGGAATTCGCATGGCAGTGGAGCGCTGGCAGGGGACGTGTCGCTTATAATCTTCACGCAGCGCTCGACTCGCCTGCCGTTGAAAGGATAATGGAACATTGATTATTATTTTGATACCACCACTCAAAGTCTGCAAATTAAGTACGCATTTATCTGAAGTAATTTGGGTTCAAATGTGCGGCAACTGCGGTCAAATTGTTGCCCATACTTGGCCCGGCGAAACAGCCTCCGCCGTTCCGTGGACTGGCCCTGGACTGCTGCCGGCTGCCTGCTGCCTGCCGACTGGTTGCTTGAGAATGACATTAAATATATCGTATTTAAGTAAGAAACTGGCTACAAAGGATGGTCACTTTTGTCCACTTCCGCGCATGTGTAGCAAATGGCCCGTCATAGTTTCAATGATAAATGGCCATTCACGCGGGGACAAACAAGATGGAAATAAAGAGAAACTTAATGTACACAGAAATGCCGGCAGAGGCTGAGGGCTGGGGGAACGGATGCTGAGATTTGTTATAATTTGTGATTTGTGTTAATTACAGTTCCATTATGTGAGCTGGGCAGGGCTAGACGGCCACATAAAGGCGGAGGACCTGCACAGTTGTTGCACAGAAAGAAGGAAAAGCACAAACCCCTTTTACGCATTGTGGGATTGTCCTTGTGTATGCGAATCGATTCGGGAGTAGGCCACACATCACTGAAATGCCCTCTATTTGAAAGCTGCTCTCAGCCATCGTCTTAATCTTAATCGTAATATATGCGGCGACTCACAATCAGCCACAAAATGGCGTCGCACAATCAATCTGTGGCAGTCGCAGTCATTGTCCAATCTTGTTATGCACAATACAGACAGACAGAGATCTATCTATGTATCTATCTCTATAAGCAGCAGTTCGAAATGCCACCTTTCTCTAAATGAGACAAATGCCAATGGCGGAGACAAATGCGAGCAACGGTTTCACCAACACTACACACACACACACACCCAAACACAAAAGCACGTGCCACTTGACAGAGAGCAGAGACCAAAGACAAGGCAGTAGGAGCGACCCAACCCAAGCTCCACATCTCTGGACAGGGCACTTGGCGGTCGGGTTGAGTTTTTAATTTGACGCAATTGTTTGGCATCGATTTGAAACGATTTGGATCGAGTAACCCCAAGAATTTACACAATTAATGTCAAAACGCGACTCGGCTCCAAAGCGCTTTCAAATGTCACTGGCCATGTCAAAAGATTGGCCGCCATTGATGTCAAGCCGCAGTAAAAACAAAATCAAAAACTTTATATAAATCTTGTTTCGCTTTTTACTTCTTTCAATTCTCCATGTATGCATATGTGTGTGTGTGTGTGTTCATGTGTGACATATGTATTTTGTGGCTTGTTGGCTACTGCAAAGTGCTACCAGTTGAGACCGAGATGTGTCAATGGTAGCTGGACTAATCCTCAAAGAGTTAAGCAACGAGCAATGTTCAAGAATATAAGTATATCACATACATATGTATGTATGTATGTTTATTGGCCTTTTGTATTCGTTTTATAAATACCAAGTGTAATACATTAATTTTACTTATATATTAATATTGTTTAATATATTTTTTCAAAGCTTGCTAACCGCATTGGGTCAAATCTTATAACGCGCACAAACCTGTCAATGAAAAAAGAAATGAAGATCTTTTGGATATATAAATATTACCTTTGCATCTTATATCAACTAACGGCCTCAATACAATATATTAAGAAAATATATATCCCTACTTTACATTCAACTTACAATTTCCAGATATTTATTTAGAAGCAGATGGAGTAGTTGCTGTTTAAGCATTTTGAGCAAAGTTCGTAATGTTATATTTATATAATTGGGTGTTGAAAAATCCGCCAATTTAAAGTAAGCCATTGAGAGCCATTGAGAGAGAGATTTCGACGTGCTCTCGCCACATTTGCGCTCCCCCAACTTAAGTTCGAATTAAGTTTATAATTGGCTTTTGTTGTGCTCCGGGTCTGTTTTGTGTGTTATTGGATTTGGTCGGGTCCGGAGGCTCTTTGCGTATCGCTACAGCCAATTCATCATAATTCATTATATATTTTTGACACTTTCCAGCGCTGAGCCCACTGTTGTGGAAACTAATAAAGATGTCATTGGCAGACAATCGCCTGAGTCACCAGGTCCCTTCAAGAACTAACTCTCTCTATGTCTATGTCTATGCCTTATAGGTAACTGAACCAAGGCAATTCATAATTTTCATAATTTACGCTTTGTTTGGCAAACATTTTGGCGCCTGCGAAGATTTTCCTTTGCAATGCATATGCTATGGGGTGTGTTCCATGTTTTTCCCGAGGAACCGCATAACTCAATTTTACGATCCGAAGCTACCTACTTAATAAATCATAGAAGTCCTTGGCAGACAGCGCCCGAGCCAGAGTGAAACAGAGAGAGACAGAGAGTCCGAGTCTCTCTAGAATTTCATAATTAATTTTTAATGCTTGACTGCGTTGCACTTTTTACACAATTATGATTTATAGCAGCAAAATACTGTATACATACAATACATATACATATATGATATTCAGTTATTTCTTTTTTTTTTTTTTGTAATTTTTGTACAACATTCACTTGAAATGTTTGGAGTGCATTCGTCGCAAGTTGAAGCCGTTTAATGCCCGCGCAATTTTTATTGTAATTGCAAAGTGAAATGTCATTATGTATTGCATTTTGTAGCCATTGAAGCAGCGTCAAGTGGCTCGGCCTGTTCCGGTGTCGGATCGTAGCCGATACTTGGGCTCGACGGTACGGGCTGCTCTCGCAACAACAGCTGGCCGCACGCCAACTCAAGTGGCCCAACTTCAGAGTTGACTCTGACTCCAAATCCAGACTCCGTTTCGATTGCCGTCGGCAACCACAACTCTGACTCATATGTGTAATGAGTGTGTGTGCGAGTGTGCGAGTGTGCGTGTGTGTGTGTGCAAGCCTCCAGCTTCTGCTTGCTTACCTTGTTGTTGCTCCTTTCTTTGGCAAACTGTCAGCTGTGGCTAATTAAATGAAAGCCCCTCAAGTGCTGGAACTCTCGCTAGTTGGTTGACTGAGTCCCGGATTCAAAGGCCCAAAGACTCCAGCGGGTAGCTGTGCACGCTCACAGAAGCGCGTAATTGTCAAAGGTTACAATTGAAGCTCCAACTGTGGCATGTGCATGTGTGTGTGTATGTGCATGTGTGCGTGTATGTGTTGGCTGGCATACCAGCCAGGCAACACCTGGTCATAATGTCCAATGTGTTGGGCTATGCTCATAGGCCACATATGATTCCAGCTAAAGGAATAAATGCATTTTAGCTTTACAACAAAAGTAAAATAATTAAATAAATGTTAATTAAGTAATATATATAATTATTGCGAAAACAATTATATAAAGGAAACTATATACATTATGATTTTCTATAAAAGACTGTTCATTCTTCAAAGTAAGAATAATAATTCACTCATTAATTACTTTGTAATGCAAGCGCATTTTTAATGCTGATTATGAATATACATAGAACTCTCAATTGCAGCTCCCTTACTATTTATTATTATTATAGCTGACGCTGTATGCCCACCAATATGATATAATAATTGTGTTTTTTTAAGCTCATCTTTTCGGTTAAGTGATAGGGCAATTTCGCAGCTCGCTTGGGCTTGAAGAATGACAGCTATTCAATTGATGTTTGGCCATAGAAAGCACCAGGCACAGCTGCCCCAGCTCCCGTGAGCGTGCGTATTCATTCAGTACCCAAACTAGCCTCGCGCACATCCTGCACTTTCCTCACGGCCACAGCCCACAACAGCTGCACTGAATCGCGAGATCCTTGCCGAAAATATGCTCGTCCTTTGTACAAAATAACGGAGTGCGTATATGAGTACACTCGTATTTTCATAGCGTCGACGCTGCCACTCAATTATCGTTTTTTTCTGCTTCATTCTTTCTTTTGGGAAATCTGACCCCGCGCACAAAAAAGTACGGATTTTTTTCGGTTTTCGTTTTGTAATTGTTATTTTTCGCGCACACTTTAACCTAATGAATAAATAACATTAAACGCGCTCTAATGGGCGCGATTTCGGCCGGGACGGAGGCGGGCTGGGTGGTGGGAAAAGCGCCGTAAACCATTTCCATTATGCGATCCCGTTAAGTGGGCGCACTTGAGCCTTGAGCTCTAAGTCCAAGCCCGGAGTCGTGGGCCCTGTGAGAGCATATTTTCGAATCGAACTCAAACGGAAACTCCCAGGCGGAGCGCGAGTAGACCCGTGCTACGTGATACCCTGCACCTCTGTTGCGTCAAAGGAAACGCAAGTCAATTCCAATTCTCGTTCACATCGATTCAAAAGCTGGCCAACAATTGCAGACACAATGCCAATCAGCCTTGCCAAAGCTGTGCTAATTGTCAACGCAAACGGAGCAGATATATGTATAATGCGAGCCGTGATCGACACAATATGGAAAATTTTAAATTCAATAATCAAACATTAACAAATCTAACAACAGCGAAAGAAGCACATTTGAAAGTAAATAAGAGTACATAAAAAGTTGTTGAGCAACAAAGAAGACTCTCAGATACTCTACATTGTATAATGTGCATTTAATTGAATCAATTTAATCCTCTAAATGAATTCAGTTTGAATGGAAGATGAAAGAAAATGGACAATATTATTTTCATTAATTAAATGTATAATTTTAAAAATATATTAATTTTTTGTATTATTCATTTATTCGTTAGTAAATAAATTAAGACAAATTAACAAATAAATTATTGGATAAAGCTATATATATTTGATTTTCTTTTAATTTATTTTATTCATTTTCTGATAGAAATTTATAATTTTAAAAGTAGGAGAATATATTTTTAGTTTATGTTTAATTTCATTTCAAACTATTTTTATTTTCCATTTATTTTATTTAATTTTACAAATATTTTATAATAAATAAATAAAGATACAACAATTTTTTGTCACATTTTTATGTTTATTTTGTATCTTTTCTTTTTTTTACAGCATATTTAAGGGTAACAAAAATATTTATAATTTTAGAAAATCCTATCTAATAATTCACAGTTCAACAATCAAATTCTTTTTGTTGTAAGCTTTATCATCAACCAACATATCACTCCATACAGTAAAAAGAAGAATATACAAATCAACCAATGATAATGGACATAAAACAGATTAGAGACCTTCAACCAAATTAGCGGTAAACGGTCGTTAACCAAACCAATAGATTGGCCCATAAAAACTAGAGCTAAACAGTGAATGGAAGAGTCATGGAACTGAGAGCAGGGCAAACGCTGAGCATCACGCCTCTTTTGCCCACTGGCTAATTTCGATGCCCCGATAAACATAAAATTAGCCGTGCCACGGATGGTGGCACTGACAGAAGGATGCACGGACGTCGACTCGACTCGACTCGACGAGGACGCAAGGCAACTGTTTGCCGATTAGCTCCGACTGATAGTGGAGTGGCTGTGCGGCGGATGAGAACGCGGCCAACTGATGGCTGACACAGATAAGCGCAGCTGAGCCGCGTTTCTCTCAAGTGGGCAGCAATTAGGGGTTGCGACTGCAGCCCGGAAATCGTCCTTGACAACAATCTGCACACACGCTAACAACTTGGCTCAACTCGACTCGACTCACGCCCCAAATCAGAGCCGAGCATAAAAAACCCGAACGCAACAAAGTGTAAATAAATTTATTAAACGCGGTCAGCGGAAAAGGGAAAACAGAAAAACACAGTTTTCACACCATTTAAGCGACAGACAAAAGAAATATCAGAAAACAAACCATTGCAGGAGCAAAACTTAATTAGTCGGGTGTCAACGACTAGCAGATGCTCCGCTTTCTGTCTCAGAGATCAAGTCGTAAGCCGTTTGAGCTTAATCTGTTCATTTTCGAAAATAAACAGAAAGAGGTTCAACAATATTTCCCTTTCGCGATTCAATTCAAGATCTTCAATATGCGACTTGGCAATACCCTGCAATATGAGAAGAATGTAAAAACAATGGACGCAAATAAATTCATCTGCCAAACATTCAGAGTAAACTAAATCTTTTTACGTATGTCATAAAATAAATAATAAATCTGTTCAAAATCCTTAAAATTGGTATTTAATGAGTTATAGAAAAAGTATCAAAAACTCGATTTTTGTATGATATTCAGTTATATACACTTCAAATTGCAATTCTCCAGCTCGTGTCGTATATGAGATTGTTTCTGATGAAGAGCTACCCAGTTGCTCGTCGTCATAATCAAGTAAACATTTACACTACAAAAAGCCATTTTCACAATACCATTTTCAATGGAATTAGGGAGTGCGGAAAAGAACCAATTAAGATAAATACATTATGTATCAGATAAGAAGTACGAGATCTTAGTTATCTAGTTTTCTTGGTTTTTGAAAGATAAACAGACAGACAACAGCACATTTCGACCTTTCTAAATCGATGCAGCTTTTCCTTTTGCCGCTTATCCAACTAATGCAAAATATGTGAGCTTATACAATTATTTAGTAGGTCGCAGACCAATGAGCACGATTTATATTGTCTTGATAAACAGCGTTTTATACAATATTGTAAATATAGTTTTTGTCCGCCCTATCTTGCAAAGCTATTAATTCCAGTGCATATACAATATTTAAGCACGCCCGAGCCATTCGAATAAAATACAAAGATCTTTCACAAACAATGCCTGACGTAATTTGTTAAGCCACGTCCATTGTGTCAATTGTTTTCGATTTAATTGCTGTGTTGCTTCACGAATTGTCTAATATCTAGCCAACAGCACGAAACCCAACTCTGTGACGTCGACATCCGCCAGACACACCTGTGCAGTTGCCCATTGGAGCCGCAGGTGGCGCAGTTTCACTGGCCATCCAGGGGAGTAGCTGCCTTAAACTAGTTCACCAGTGTGCGGAATAAGTAAATGTCTTAATTGAGATACATTGATGTCAACAACAAAAAGTCAATAAAAGGTCAACAAGTTCATGCAGTTGCCACTTTTCGTTGCACTCATACGAGGCATTCAAAGTCAGCGAAAAATGTCTCCTGTCGTCAGTTTATTCGTGGCATATTTGAATTTGATATATGTGTGGCCCATTCAAATAGCTGAGCACTCTCATACCCACTCCGTTGGCCTGCATACCCACTCGCATGGCTCGCCTGGCTGTCAGCAACGAAAGGGGCCAACGCGGCATCCCGATGCTGTTGCTCCTTTTCGTGACAGTTTCGAGTCCTTTTGCCGCCAGCTTGCATTGTGCTTGGGCCTGCCATTTGCCGTTGCGCTGGTCGCATTTCCATTTGGAATGCTGCAAGAGTTGCCAATCGCTGCTCACTTACTGCGCCCAGGATCGCTGTTCGATTTCAGGAATGCGTAACTTGAGAGCCAGGCCAGCAGTCGGACAATGGGCAATGTTTTGTCTAATAAATTCCGAAACACTAAACTTCCGTCACATCATAAATCACCCAAAGGAGAAATCACGGGCTGCCGCATGATTTGATGAGGGCTGCGGCGGGGGGTATATGAATAGCTAACTGCATGAGTGAGAGAGAGCGAGAGAGCGAGAGAGAGGGAGAGAGAGACCGTAAGAAGAGGGAGATGGTCGGACTACCCTCATAACACAAAGAATTAACGTAATTATGTTCGCATGTGTATAAATGACGAGGTTTTTGTATCAAAATTTGCAATGGTGTCGAACGTAAACAGAAACAACAAAACGAATCGAATCGAAACGAAATCAAACAATAAAGCGAAAATGAAACGAAGCACAAAAACACAAAACACCTTTTCTGGACATGGACATCGATGCGCAAATAAAACATAATGAACCTTAATGATATAGCACCCAGCACCCAGCGCCCAGCACCCAGTCGGTTATATAGATTTGGGGTGGGGCATATTGGTATATCGATCGATGATCGTTAATATACGAGCTTCTGCTCGTATCATTGTGCTAAACAACAAAACCAATCGAGTGTTAAGCGGGCCAGCAGCACCAGCAACAACAACACAAACAACAACAACAACAGCAACTGAGCCTGAGCAACTGAGTGGAAAACTCGTCGAGCCCTATGAATTAAATGGGCAAACAAAAGCCACGTCTACAAATGGCCAAGACAAACAGTGGAGGCGACTCTGCTTCTGCTCTTGTTGTTACTCCTCATTTGCATGCTGCAGTTGCTGCACTTGCTGCAGTTGCATCAGTTAACCCCGTTGCCTCAGTTGCATTAAGCAGTTGCCATGCGTGTGATGCGGCTGCATCAACAGTTCCAGTTGACGCCGCCACAGCTGATTAGAGGCCAATCGAGCCCAGAAGGCGCAACTCGCGCTCTGTTTGCCATCGTTTAGTGGCAGCCAGTCAAATCAAACAAGGCCCCAAGAAACTGAACGAATTGAACAGCCGCACGACTAGCTGACCCCGAAATACACTCACTCGATACCCAACTGGACGAGAGATCATGCCAACGGATGTTGAGTTGAAAACTGAAGAAGAGATTAGAAGAAGAAGAGAGTTATCCAAATTTTACTTAGTTTAATTTTACTTTTATTAAATATATATTTACATTATATTATTTTTAAAATTATTATTAATTTAGTTTAGTTACTTTCAATATCCCTACCCTATCTAATACAAATTATTTATTATCAAATCGACAGGTTGTAATTAAATAAATAGACGAAGAAAAAAATGTTTAAATATATTTATATGTCAGTAAAACATATTTTGTACATTTTAAAAATATATTATAATTTTTTATTTTCATTTTCTATTCCGTTTAGCTAAATCTAAATCTAGACACGGTTGGCTCGATAGTTACTAAATCAGCAAATAATTTTAAATGCATAATATTATTGCAATTATTAGATCTACTACTACTACTATTGTTATTATTATTATTATTAGTAAAAGGTTGGAGTAGAATATAACGAATATCATATAACGAATTCATATCATATCATAGGAAGGAAAAAATTGAAGCCGGAATAATTAGGCACTGAGTAAGGTAAAATAGCGATAGCAACTAATCTAGCCAACGAACCATAAACTATTTACATCTATTTATCACATATATATTAAATTAATCTTTTTATTCAAATTGATTTTAGCTACTCTAGGCTCTGATTTATATTTAAAATTGTAATTCCTATCTCCTATTTTTATACCCTGAACCCATTGAAAATGGGAAATCAGGGTATAATGGTTTTGTTAAAAGTATGTAACAGGCAGAAGGAGGCGTGGCAGACCCCACAAAGTATATATATTCTTGATCAGGACGACAAGCTGAGTCGATTTGGCCCTGTCCGTCTGTCTGTCCGTCCGTCCGTCCGTCCGTCCGTCCGTCCGTCCGTCCGTCCGTCCGCCCGTCCGTCCGTCCGTATGTATGAACGCGTCGATTTCAGAAGATATAAGAGCTAGAGACTTCAACTTTTTTTTAAAATGTCCGTATATATCACGCGCAGATCGAGTTTATCACTAAAAAACGATAACTCATTCCGATATTTTTTTATCGATAAAAAACCTTATCGAGGATCACTTAAATAATTATATCTCCTACATCTTTCAAGCTAGAGTCTCCAAATTTAAAATGTATATTAAGATGAATTTTATACAATTTCGGTTTTTGTTAAAATTTACCCCCCACACCTAAATCCACCCCCTCACCCTCATCTTTGTAAAAGTCGTATATCAAATACTAGAGACTTGAGCTTCGGTATACACATACATTTTAACATTATGATTACGTTCTGAAAGTTTCATTACGATCGTACATCTAGAAATTAAATTATTCAACAAATAAGTTTTCATTATATTGCCAACACTGCAGCGCAACCCAAGCGCAATCGCCTATATATGTGAGTGTGTGTATGCGTGTGTTTGTTTGTATGCGTGTGTGTGTGCGTGTATTTGTATGTATGTGTGTGTGTGTGTGTGTGCGTGTGTGTTTGCTAATTATTTTTGAAATATTAGTTGCTTGTAGGGTTCAGGGGATCTCGTAGTCGAGCAGTCTCGACTAGAGCTTTCTTACTTGTTATACCCTGAACCCATTGAAAATGGGAAATCAGGGTATAATGGTTTTGTTAAAAGTATGTAACAGGCAGAAGGAGGCGTGGCAGACCCCACAAAGTATATATATTCTTGATCAGGACGACAAACTGAGTCGATTTGGCCCTGTCCGTCTGTCTGTCCGTCCGTCCGTCCGTCCGTCCGTCCGTCCGTCCGTCCGTCCGTCCGTCCGTCCGTATGTATGAACGCGTCGATTTCCGAAGATATAAGAGCTAGAGACTTCAACTTTTTTTTAAAATGTCCGTATATATCACGCGCAGATCGAGTTTATCACTAAAAAGCGATAACTCATTCCGATATTTTTTTATCGATAAAAAACGTTATCGAAGATCACTTAAATAATTATATCTCCTACATCTTTCAAGCTACAGTCTCCAAATTTAAAATGTATATAAAGATATATTTTATACAATTTCGGTTTTTGTTAAAATTTACCCCCCACCCCTAAATCCAACCCCTCACCCTAATCTTTGTAAAAGTCGTATATCAAATACTAGAGACTTGTGCTTCGGTATACACATACATTTTAACATTATGATTACGTTCTGAAAGTTTCATTACGATCGTACGTCTAGAAATTAAATTATTCAACAAATAAGTTTTCATTATATTGCCAACACTGCAGCGCAACCCAAGCGCAATCTCCTGTATATGCGAGTGTGTGTATGCGTGTGTTTGTTTGTATGCGTGTGTGTGTGCGTGTATTTGTATGTATGCGTGTGTGTGTGCGTGTGTGTTTCCTAATTATTTTTGAAATATCAGTTGCTTGTAGGGTTCAGGGGATCTCGTAGTCGAGCAGTCTCGACTAGAGCTTTCTTACTTGTTATAGAAGAGACTCTTAAAATTCCTTATGTTTATAAATTTCACTCAATAACCATTATAAATATGTATATTATTATAATATTTTGTATTTAAAGATATTGAACTCTAACCCTATTCCAACATAATCTCCCTTTGAAGGTTTTAATCCATAATTTTCATTTCCCATACTACAACTCATTAAATTCCTTATGGTTACAAAGGCCACTTAATAGTCGATATACCTCCCATTAGGATGCTGGCAGGCTGCACAGGCTTTTGGTCTACAATAGTGTAGTTGGCCAAACAGTAGTGGGCCATTGTCAGCTGGCGTTGACTGGGCTGGCAGCGTTTAGTTTGCTGTTAATTGATTGTTCACATTTTCTTGATGGTTTTAGGTCTTTGATTTTCAGTCGCATTCGCAGGAATTTGTCGTGTCGCAACGTGTTTGAGGCATTCGTGTAATTAACAGCCGCGGGCGCAAGGATAATGTCAATTGACTTTGTCGCGACAGATCAATGTTTGAACAGAGGCCGCCAGGAGACAGCAGACGGGCACACACAACATGGAATTCCTGATAAAAATGCACGGCTGTAAGAAGACCTCAACAAGTGCTGAGGAAATCAGTTGGGAAATGACAGAAAGACTCTTGAATAAACCCAATTGATTGTGCGCTTCATTCGGCTTTCAATTAGCCTGAGCAAAGGCTTGTCTGATGATGATGATGCCACACCCATTTATGCCACTTGTTACCCACGCTCAATAGCTGCCCCACATAATTAGATTGGCCTTTGTGTCCGTTGGCCAACCCTTCGTTCCGTACTTTTGGCCATTTGCGTATCTTTACATAGTTAATAGAACGTAACGCTTGTCACACATGTAACCCAGCGAAAGTGGAGCCCAGCCCAGTCCAGTTCTCTAGTTCTGTAACTCTCGCTTTTGGACCCACGCCCAGCGGCCGCACATTGTTGCAGCTTGTGGCGTGTCCGAATGCAGCTGGCGAATTTTAAACATTTATTTTGTTTTACAATTTGTTGTGACAAAATGCAATTAATAGCAACGCGATTGCCATCGAGATTGACGGTTGCTCTACTCTATATAGCTGCGATTGTACAGTTAGTATGTTGGCCAAAAAAGCGACTCTAATGAATGAAGCTTGTGGCATGCCTTGGGGGCATCGTCATCCTCAACCTTTACCTCGAACTCCAGCACTACCACCAGAACTACCTTCAGCTCTACCTTATCGACACCGGCATCGGCATCGGCATCGGCATCGTCATCGCTGTTGTTATTACTTCATTAAAAGCGCATTAATAGCGATGCCGATGCCGACTGCTCTTCACTTGTTCGCTCCTCGATTTGTTTAAATCAATAATGAAAACAAGCAACAACAGCAACAAGCATCGAATATATCTCATCCGAAAGAGTCGAGAAACCGATCCCAGAGACAGCCTCAGCCCCAACAACCTCAGCCACTCGCACTCGCGCTCGCACAATGCCGATAAATTAGAAAATAATGCGCGCCCATTGTCCGATTGCTTTGTTTCATTTAAGCGCTTTTGTTGTTTCCCTGAAGAGCTTGGAGCACCGACTGCCCTCCGCCCCCGCCAACCCCCCGTATTCCACAAGAACTGCGCCCCATTCACCTCTGCCACTGGCGGCCGGTGGGAAGCGAAAATAAATAAATAAACAGCCAAAAATATCGAATCGAATATCGTTTTTAATGCTCTTTCCGTCAGTTGAGCTTTATGTTCATTCACAAATTTTGACACACATCGGCGAATTCTTCCAGTTTGAATCGAATATATGCCTTTTACATATTTTACATATGCAAACAAACGAATTCGAGTTGGAATTCGCCTTTTTTCCAAATTTAGAAAATCTTATTGTTGGCCCAAACTAGATTCTCCAGAGATAAGAATGTTAAGTATAATTTTATTATGATCCCTGAATCGAATTCTATTTGCATAACAACATGTTTGCGAGAACATGAATCTCAATAGTTTAAATGTTTTATTATATCTGAAATCGCTTTGTATGCCATTTGGAAAACAGAAAAATAAATTAATTGTGATCGACAAATTAAGTTGATGTTGAATAAACAGTATTTAGTTTTTAAAAGGCACTTTAGTTAGTTTATATAAGATCCGATGACAATGTGAAACGCCAAAGCGAAAAGAAAGCCCACTTCAGAGCTAACATATCTATATATGCTATACATCGATCTCTTTTGAGTTGACTCGAGGGTATCTCGGATCGCATCGCATCGCATTCGGCTTGTATATTTTATTTAACTAGTCCCGCGGCCTTTGTGCTACGCGTTTTCTGAATAAAGCTGATTACTCAAATTTGTGCTTTGTCTACGATTCGTCAAGGCATTGATGGGGCCTGCGGGACTGTGAGCTCTGTGAGCTCTGTGAGCTCTGTTCGCCAACTTAACGCCAAAATGTTATTAAATATTATTAGGGGCCAACAATGGGCTGCAATAATGTGGGCTCTGTCTTAAGAGCGAACCTATGCGGTCCGCTCCATTGTTGGTCTGGTCTTGGGCAGGGATTAGTTGGAATGCTCCAATGGGCCGCTCGTTCAGTCGTTTCATTCGTTTACAGTTATAATCCCTAAGCTATTGGCAGTTTCAACAGTTACAACAGCTGTGGCGTTTAACCCATTGAGGAGATCAAACCAGGCAGACAAACAGCCAACCCAGTTATCAATAAAAACTATTTTTGCTTCCATTTCTATTGCTATTTGTGTTTCCATTTTCCATTTGCTTTCTATCTGCTTTCTTTTCGGCTCTGTCGTCGCAACTTCGCAACGGCGCAACGGCGCAGCGGCAGCTGGCGCTCCATATCCGAACGGTTTCTGCCCATTGTCAGACGATGTGTTCCCAGTATCCGCATTCGCATTCCCTCTGGTCCTCCCTCGTCTGCGTCCGTTGGCCGCCGCCGCTGTACGGGTTATTTGTTTGGCCAGTTCTGTAAGCAGTTTAGAGCCTGCATTTCCGTTTTGTTGCCAAAAATGTAAACAGTTTGCATTGTGCGTAATCCCCGCCTGCACGACTGCGTTATGTAATCCAGTCAGTCAGTCAGTCGAGTAAACGAGGAGTTAATTATGTCATAATAGCTCAGATCTGGCGGGGATTCCACAACAACAACAACAACAACAGCAACTACAATCAACAATTGCCAGTTGTTAAGCTCTGTTTGCCGTCTCTGTGCCCGGGTACTCGCATTGTGCCAGTTGTTTTGATTGTCAGCACACGCCGTGCCGTTGGAGCCGCATCTGTGGATCAACTCTTGGACAGCTGTCTCGTTACCTCTCTCTCTCTCTCTCTGTCTAACTCTTTCTCTTTGTGAGTCTCTTCTCTCTCTCTCCCTCTCTGACAATGCTCGGGGCTCTTGAAAGCGTGCCTTAATCACAGCACCAGCAAATCGCATATCAAGTCCATTTCCTGCCATTGTTGATTTTTTTAACCAAAATAATACCAACTTTGTTTGCTCAACATTTATGGAATAACGGCTTATTCTGAATTTCAATATAAGACCACGATCTTTAACAATATCTATGAATCTGTATGGAAGAAGATATATAATAATTATTTAAATAATGATGTGAATATGCATATAACTAATTCGCTGAACAATCATATTGATTTCTCTAAATTTGATCAATTAATATTATCTATCTATTATTTATTTTATTCAAAGGATGTCCTATTAACTATAAATATTTATTTAAATATACTTTTTTATACGTTTCTTCATTTTACAAGATTAATTTTTCAAGATTTTCTGAATTTTCATATTTTTGTGGATATTTTGTTTCAGAATAAAGAAACTTATATGCATACAATTATACATTTTTGTATATACGAAAGACTCTTTTAAAAATGAAAATAAAAGAGAAATAAACACATAAAGTTGAGCCTGTAATGCAATGTAATTAACATAGCCAATTAAAGCAAAGAATTTATTTATTATTTTATGCAATTTTTACTTAGAACTATTGTCAGTCTCCAGTGAACGGAATACAATTTATCGACATTCAACTGTGTACAGTAAACTACCTATAGTATACAAATATTCATTCCTTAACTCACTCTAAAAGAACACACCAATTTTAAGCGTTACTTAGCTTTATTTCAAGCGATTAAATGCTCATATTTATTTATGAAGAATAACCACACTCATCTTCATCAGCATCAAAGGCCCCTTTGAAACACAGCCACACAATACAGAAGTGACAAATTTTTAACAAATTAATAATAAAAAATTAAATTATCGGCGCGAAACACCCGCAGCCACCTCAACCACCGCTGTCGGGTCGGTGGTTGGCAGCTGAGCACCACAAATCAAAGGCAGACAAAAGAGAAAAGAGATGAGAGCTACTTAGACAATGGTTGGGCGGTTGAGTGGTGAGCGGTGAGTGGCGAGTGGTGAGCGGGTGGGTTAGGTGGTGCCTCTAGTTGAGTGGCTCGAAACACGCTAATAAAATACAAATTGACGATAAAATTATTACAAATTTATGCAAATATTTGCAGCTAGCGACGTAAAATCTGCCACCCCAACTCCAACCCAGCAAATTAATGGGCAAACACTTGAGGCTTGCCAGGGGCAGGGGGAGAGGGGGGTTCGGGGTGACTATCTGATGCCCTGGTGGTGCTAGTGGTGGTGGTTAGCTCATGATTTGGGCAATAATTTATACGCCAATGCTCACGCGGATGCGAAATGTCCTGCTGCGCGTAAACAGGAAACAAATTACGCTCGAGAGCAGTTATGAAATTCCATAAAGGCCGACGCGCCTTGGCACTGCTACGCTCCTCATGCTCCTGATCATCCTCTTGCTCATCCTCATCGTCGGCCACATCATCTGACTGGACAGGAACAATAATGCATTAGACAGCCACATTTATCGTCGCACAGGATGCGCTGCCAAGGATGCGGCTGCCAGAAGATGAGCCCACTGCCCACTGACAATGGCTGCAGGCTTAGCGGCGGGCGTTCCATCTAATGCCGCCAGCACGTGGAGACCCATGCGAACAGGATGCGCCGCACCTCAAATCCGTCCAGGCCATTGTCATGTGAACCGTGGACGCCTGCCAGCAGCCTTAACCCCTTGATCAGCGAACCGCGCAGAGCTTTTCCCCTCTCCATTCGAAATGTCGAGCTACAAAGGAGAATTTTTAAAATTTAATCACATTTGCTAGAGCTATTCTATTATTCTTATTTTAAGCACTTGCATTATATTTTAGTCTGTAATTAAATATCTGCTCAACTCTTTTTCTCTGGCTCTGCTCTTTGGCTTAAGTGCTTTGGCACTCGGCAGGCACCACCGCACCACACGGACGTCCAGTTGCTGCTCATCAATCGTTGTCAGCCGCCACAGAGGGTTGTGCCAGACAACCACAGCAAAGACCACAGCGGTGGCTACTCTCGCTGTTGTTGTTGTTGTTGTTGCTGTTGTTGATGGTGTTGATGGTGTTGTTGACGTCGCTTCGGCTTTGGCTTGACAAATGAAATGTCTCGCACCTAATCAAATTTTGTTCAACTGAATGCGCCTCGCAGTTTCCGCTGCTTATTATGCAAATGCCAAAGACGAGGCTCCTGTTCCTGCTCCTGCTCCTGCTGCTGTTGCTGCTGCTGCTGCTGCTTTTCCTGTTGCCGCACGCAAATCACTCGCATCGTGTTGCAAATTTATCATCATTTAATTTCCATTTGGCGTCGTGCCATGTTAATGACGTTGTTGACATCACTCGAGAGCGCGTCTCGAGTCTCTCCACTGAGCAGAGCTGGCGAATCGCTGTTATCCTTTTACCTTTTACCTTTTACCACTGCTGCAGTTGCTCGCTGCATTTGCCTTTTGCCGCTTGCCGTTTGCTTTGACGCGCCTTGACAAATTATGTCCCAGTTGGCATCGCGCATACGCCTCGTGGGCCGCCCTCAATGCTCAGTGCACAGTGCTCGATGCTCGGTTGCTCATTTGCCTAAGTGCGCTGTGTGTAGAGGCTTTTAATTAATTGTTAGCAGCGACTTATTGACGGTCTGGTTGGTTAGCTCGGTTGCCCATAACAACAACAACAGCAACAACAACAAATACGGCAACGACAAAAAATGTCAAACTAGCACTTAAAAGCCGCCACGCTTTGCTACTTGTCAACCACGCGACATCCCCAACAATATGCTTTACGTCCAGACCGAAACTCAAGTTTCAAGACCCCAGGAAATTACACTAGACAACAAAAGTGCATACGAAACTATTATATATCGAACTAGGCATATCGAACCCAAATGGGAGTTTGAATATTTTTGTAATATTTCATCCATTATAATTACATTTGTTAAACATTTTTCTTCACTTATTTTGTTGGTCAGTGCTGCGCAAACCATCCCCTGTGCATTGGAAAATATGAAACAGTTTGACAAAAGCAACCACCCACAAATTAGGCTGTGCCACCAGACGCAGGGCGGACATCGTACTCCTGCTGCGGCTTCAATTCCAGCTCCTGCTCCTCCCACACAGTCGCCATATTGGCCAGAGGTCTGCGACAGCCGCAGAGCGGGAAGGCGGCAGTCCGCCAACGCGAATGCAAACGCCACTGGCAATCTGCCTCTTGACCCCTTTGCAGAGCGCGACATTTATGGCATTTAGCCTTCCGCGTAAAAACGATATGTTGCAGTCGACCTCGCGGCAATTGTTGTAGCGAATTGTATCACCTTTATGCTAATCCGTCTCGCTAATCCGCCGGATTAGCGATTCGCTTAAAAAAACAGACGGCAACAAAGCAAAAACAATTTGGAAAATCGACGAAGACCAGACATCGAGCAGCAGCGACGTCGCGAAGGACAATATCTGTGTGTGTGCCTCTGTGGTTAATCCGGGTCCCGAAGTGCCATCGGGACAGGTAAAACAAAAAGCAGAGAGAAAAAACTGAAGCAAAATAAAGAAATAAAGCACCTAACAATCCCGCCGCATTGCACACTCCTTTTGCTTTCCGGCGACGCAGACGCTAATCCGCCAATAAAGTCTTAAAAAAAGAAAATATTGCTGCGATTTGTTTTTGTCGCATCGTCCTTTGTCCAGACCCTCGTCCTTTGTCTTGCAAAATTATTTTCGTACACAAATCGCAGAAACAGGGCTATATACTTAAAACACAAGTAGGTACGGCGTACACTATTTAATCCGCAGTCATAAACGTAGATATATTTTTAGCTCGTTTAACTGCCCCTATGGAGTTGGATGAGCAGAAGGTGTGATAAGAAGACGGGACTTAGGAATTCAGATTATATATAATGGGAGTCTAAATTGATTTATTCATTGATGAGATAATCGAGTTAGATAATGAGATAAGTTACTTATATATCTTACATTATGATAGATTATATTAGAGTATAAATCGATAATAATAGCAATTGAAATCTTAAGCTTCAATGCAACCTGCAATCTTAAAATCCATAATTTAAAATATAATTTAGTACATGATTATATATCCATTTTGTCTATGTTTAATGCTGAATACATTCTAATTACCTAGAACGAATTAATTCCAGGCACAATCAATTATTATAATATTATATAATCAATTTCCAATTACTATTTTAATAAGTCAAAGGACTTCAGAATCATGCAGCTCTCATATTTAATCCCCTAATTAGATTATATGAAGATATTTACAAATAAAGTTTCTATTTTAATAGTCGGATATAATCTCTCTGCAACCCCCTCTCTCACCATTGTCAGTCTGCAGCGATTTTGTGACTCCTTACCTGAGAGCGATTTGAATTTTGAACTTGAGTCCGACCGTAACTTAACCTAAAATTCATTCCTTATATAATTATTCAATATCACGTCAATGCTAAGTAAATATTTATGGAATTTATATCGAGAGGAGAATGATATAAGAATGAAGAGAGACACGCTGTTGGAACAACACCAACAACGGCAATAACAATGCCTATAATAACAACAATAATCAATATTTGATATTTTAACACATTTACAAACACTCACACTCGCATTCCCTCACACTCACGCTTGCTCTCTCACTCTCCCTGTCTCGCTCTCTACCGCACTCTCTCTATGTCAGATCGCAGCACAGCTTGTATAAGCTGGAAAACAATGCCATTGGTTTTATTAATGACCGCAATTATTCTTATTATTATTGCAAGTTAAGATAGAAAAGGAAAAAAAATAAAAACTGAAAACTCGTTGATTTCATCGATGGACGAGGTCTATGGAGATCTATGGATCTGCTTGCCGTCTAAAATTTCAATGGAATCGGCCCCCTGTTGCGGCCCCAAAAACAAAGGCCTCCTCATAGCAGTTGACTTCGACTCTGGCGACCTTTGTTGGTCATCTTCGTATACCCTAGATCATTGTTAGCCAAGGCGCAAAATAAACAGCACATTAATCAATAGAAATTAATACAACGCCAAATAGTTGTATAAATCCTAAAATATTTCAGTGTTTGCAAATCAAATTAAAGTTTTCATGCAACAACAAACAGTCTCTCTATGTTAGATGTATGTATATTTCGTATACAACATGAGAAACAAGTGGAGGCAAGGTTAACATTGCAAGATCTCCGAATCCTATAGTCATATATAAGATATATGTATGTATATAAATATAGAGTTGGGATAGCACACTCTTAAATTCTTAAAAGTTTATTTATCAGTGGAGCTATAGTCCCACATTGATTTCCTATCGACATACATTTTATTGCTCCCTAAGCCCGAAATTGTTATCTGCATAATTTCTACAAAGAATCTTTTAAACAAGTTTCAATTCAGTGTATCCCTAGCCATATTTAAAAACCAATAGAAATAAATGAAACTAAAATTTTATTATATATGTATAATGGTCATTCATTTCTGATGTATATATTATTCATTCTATCTCTTAGACATCCATATTTATAAACATAAAATCCGCATATTCTTTTATATTTATATATATCATATTTGCTGACAACATCTAGTAAAGAAGTCGTAAATATTTTCATACTAAATGAGATTATCATTTCGTTTTGTATTTTCTACAAGTTTAACCCATACAGATATATATTTATATATCCAGTAATGGATTTATAAATAGGCATTTACCAAATTTGTTTAGTATTTCGCTGTCTGAAAAAGAAAAAGAACAAGACTTGAGTTTCTGTTGAGTGTTTTTATCATTTTAATAAATGTTGTTTTTATTCATTTTTAAATATTTTGCATTTCCTTAAACATTACGCTTTTGTTTTTATTTTAATTTTAATACAATTAATAATACATTTATGAATATGTTTTGTTTTGTGTGTGTTTTTATTTATTTTTATGTTTTTCATTCCATTGTTTGGATGGTGTCTTTAGTCTATAACGAATTCACGTGATATTTACAATTTGAGTTAGGGGCACAATACTCGTAACTAGGATATGAGGATGGTGCTGGCAAAAACAACAAGGAGCACACTCTTAGAACTAAATAAAATTAATTTACAATTAGGTTTCGCTTTCGGTTTAGTGACAATAAATTATAGACAATATTATTACATAAAGTTTAGGTAATACATATACAAATGCACACACATATATGCATGCCCATCTGCATACATTATTGGCTAGGAATGTTTCTTATGTTATGTCCTCGATCTTGCGCAAAGATTGTACTAGAGTTTTGCGAGCGTTGCTTCATAGAGGGCGAGAAATACAATGATAGAGAACTACTAGATTGTAATTGGCTTACATAGAGCTTTTAAAGATTTAAAACCAGTTGGATCACTTTGGGAACGCGTCAACAATGCAAATTGTACTTTACTCTGGGACAGTGCGGTCCGCCCAATCTGCCTAATATAGCACTGGCACCGGCCGCCTCAGGGCGCTGTCCATTGAGCCGTCCATGCCGTTGGGCGTGATGGTGCCGGGTGAGGAGCCCGGCGAGGATGTCGAGGATGAGGTGTAGAGTCCGGCGGCGGCGGCGTTCGCGGAGTGGGCGGCATACAGCGAGGGCGCCGAGATGCCCGAATAGATGCCGGAGTAGAAGCTGCTCAACGAGGTGGGCGGCAACTGTGACGCTTGCTGCGCCTCCAGGTGTTTGTGCGTCTGGTTGTTGGCCGCCGCGCTCTGGTGCAGCTTCGACAGCGCCAACGGATCAAAGCCGGTGAAGTAGGGCACTGGGTACGGCTGATCGAGATGGTGTGAGGGTGCGAAATACGGCGGCAGCTGGTGGAAGGGATTGTAGCCACCGCCCGCTGGACCAGCGCCAGCTGCTCCCAGCTTCTGTTGTGCCATATTCATGTTCATATTCATGTTCATGTTCATGTTCATGTTCATGTTGCTCTGCATCTGGAGTGCGCCCTGGGGCCCTGAGGCCAGTGGGTTCTTGGGCTTGCGACGTGGGCGATACTTGTAGTCCGGATGCTCCTTCATGTGCAGCGCACGCAGGCGCTTGGCCTCGTCAATGAAAGGACGCTTCTCCGACTCCGCGAGCAGCTTCCATTCGGCGCCCAGACGTTTCGAGATTTCGGAATTGTGCATCTTGGGGTTATCCTTGGCGATTTGACGACGCTGCAGACGCGACCAAACCATGAATGCGTTCATCGGACGCTTGATGTGGCCCTCCTGGCCAGGCGACGTGGCCAAGCTGTGCATGGAGCTGTTGCCAGCCCCAGAGCCCACGCCCGAGCCGTGTGTACCCATGCCCAGGCCGCCGCCCATGCCACTGCTGCCCAAGCTGCTCTGGCTGCCCAAGCTGCCGGCGGAGCCAATGGAACTGTTGGGTGAAAGGGTCTGCTGAGCAGCCACGGCGTTGTGCATGTGGTGCGCCATGTGGTGACTCATGTTGTTGGCTGCTTGACTGCTGACACCGCCTGGACCGCCGCCCGGGGATCCGCCCATGGCTGCTAGACTAGCGGCCAATCCACCGCTCTGTGAGTAGTGCAATACGCGCTTAATATCCATGTCCATGCTGGGGCTGAGCTGGGCATTGCCCAGGCCCTGGGAAGCATAGTCGCCAGGGGAGGGTAGCTCCAAGCCCTGACCGGCGCCCAAATGGAAGCCGTAGTTGGGATGTGATGATAATGTGGCCATTATATGTTCGTTTATCACTTGATATTGTATGGAATAAATGTTCACTCTGTTTGCGTTCTTGTTCTTCTCTTGTTTGTCACTTCACTGTATTCACAATGTATGTAACTGCTTTTATTATATTCTTTCTTTTTTCAGTATGGTGTTCAGTCAACTGCAATGTCGATAGTGCGTCTCTTTGGGCTTCGCAGTTTCTGTTGCTGTTGCTGTCGATATTGCTCTTGCTGCTGCTTCTGTTCGGCTCAACAGCTACACACTGACTGATTTGTCTGCGCAATAATTGAGACTGACACGACTACAGTCAAATCCAGTTTTCTGTTATGCCCGCAGAGGCCGTTCGCTCTCACACTCTCTTTCTCTCTCTCGCGACGGCGAACGACGAACCGAACGGCAAACTGCGAACGACAACCAACCCCCTGCGCAGGTAGATTGTGTGTGCGAGCGAGATGCCCACTGATGGTTGCCTTCTGCACGTACGATACCTGGGCTAGCTAGCTCTGTGCTTGCTTGCTCTTGCTCTCTCTCCCTTTCACTCTTTTGCTCTCTGTTGGTGCTGCATTGTTACGCTGCTTGTTGGCTTTGTTCCATTGGCTCCTTTATTTCGGCTGCCTTGTTAGTTGTAGTTGTTGCCCATTGAGGGGTGTGTTCAATAGAAAGACTGAATAGCAGCAACAACAACGACGACAATAACAGCTCGCTCACTGTTCGGCTCGGTTCGTGTCTGGTCGCCTGCCTTGTTAGTAGTTTTTGACTGCGCTGCTCCCATTTTTTGCCGCAGCGACCTCATTTGGAGCACCCGCACTCCTGTATTGCGCTCCTACGCTACACTCACTCTCCCTATCTCTCTCTCTGTCCCTCTCACTCTCTCTCTCTCTCTCTCTCTAAAATTGCATTGATTTTTCGCATACAGTGGGCACACAATTTCCGTTATTGTTTCGCCTGGCGCTGCACTTCCGCGGCATGTATTGTTGTTTGTCCGAAGAGAGCTTCGGCAGTGTGAGAGCCAAGCATATACGCTCAGAGAGTGCGCTTATGATTCTGTGTGCGTATGACTATATATGTACGTGTGTGTGTGCGTGGCCCGTTGGCTTTACCTTTTCAGCCAATCATAATGGCGACTTGGTGTGAATTTTTGTATACCCTGGCCATTGTGGGTGTCTGTGTTGCTCTCTGTTCTATATACAAGCCGCATGTGTATTGTGAGTGGGCAAATCTGTATATATGAGTGGGAGAGTGTGTCTGTGTGTCTGTGTGTGGGTGTGTTTGTGTTTCATGTATATGTGTGAAAAGCACATTTTAGTTTGTGAAAAGGACATGGAAACACGCTTTCCATTCTATGGCGTTGTTCGTTTCTTTCTATTTCGCGCTCGAAAGGATATTACTGCAATTATTTACTTATTTGGTAAAGAAAAGTGGAAAAGCAAAAGCGACACAATGCACCACACAACACAATTACAAAACGAGAGACGAGAGATGAGAGTCGAGAGAAAGACGCACTGAATGGCTAGCCAAATTTATATAAGTGTGCACGTACATAAAGTGTACCTATATGCATGACCATGTTTGTATGGGTGCCTACACGTGGGTGAGAGTGAGAGGAAAGTACCTCTCCCTCCCTCTCTCTCTCTCTCTTCGTTTGGCTACACAATGCGCAAAGTTAAAAGGAATAAAAATACACACAAAATGAAGTGTTTTTCTTGGCTGCAAAGGGAAGGAGTACAATATGCTCTTGCTGATAATCAATTATAATAAGTAGCGTAGTATTAAGTATCTAAGTATCTATATTTCATAGAATAGTCATGTCTTGTTCATATCTCTATTACCGAATCAATAAAGCTGTTAGTGCTATATTCAATAAAATTAAAGTAAGAGTTGGAGTCCTCTTGTTTGCATTCTACGTATGCCCATTTTTCGTATGAGTATGCATAAATATGTGACCAACCATACTATAATACACATATTATCAGACCTTAGTTGAGCCGAAGGAAAAACTAGCGAAATAGACACTTTTCTACCCTGTTATTACAGAATTATTTTCAAGCCAATATACCCAAAGCGGCCTTTATCCAACAGGGTATAAAAAGCTTTCAGCATTTCCTTTGTGTTGCTCACCGAAAAAAGCAGAAAAAAGAATTTATATAAAAATGGAAAGAAAAAAACTTGATGTGTTGTGTAATGGAAAAAGTTTTGTTCAGCTAGCGTTTTGCTTTCTATCCATTCTACTTTTCACTTAGCAATGGAATACACACACAGAGCGAGTGGATGAAGGAGACACAAAGAGAGAGGACGAGCGAGAGGGAGCTCCAACTAGGATAGTGGTAGAAAGGAAGACAGACTTTTGCTTTTTGCCATACGCATCTCGCATTTAGTATTCAAATGTTGCCATGGGCTTTTGTTATGCTTGCAAGGAAGGAAGGAAGGAAGGACGAGGTGCCGGAGAATAGTTTTGATATTTTTTCTGTATGTGTGTTTGGGTGTGTGTGTGTGTAGGGATAGCGACAAAGCCAGTCAGGTGTTATATGTACTTATGAGCACTCAATTCGAAATGAGAACAAGTAGAATCAACAGTTCTGTAATTATGAAATCCATTATGGAAAGTCTAACCCTAACCCGTTGAAAGGACTCGTCTGCCTTTCTCTGCCTGCATTCAATCCGCTCTCTATTATTCATTCTCCTTTTTACATTAAATCCCGAGAGTCGCGCATTTCATTGTTTGCCATCTGTTGTTGTTGTTGACATTGTTGTTGTTGTCATTGTGAATTCTTCAATTGTGAATTGGGGCTCTGACTCGGGCTCTGGCTCTGGCTCTGATTCTGGGTTGGCTATATATTTGTATACGTCTGTATAGCATAGCCAGCCAAACAATTCGCTTTTTCATTTTTCATTTTTAAATTAAATTCTCGAACAATGCGGCCAAATGTGATAAATACAATGATTATAATGAGATCATAAAGATAAATACAATCGAAACAAAGGGCACAGCTTTGCCAGACTTTAATGTCAATTAAATGAGGTTAAATTGTGTTTGCTTTTTGTGAATTGATTGAATTGTCTCCAATAATCGAATTGCGTTCAAAGTGTTATTTAATTGCTATTTACTTAACTCACATATGGGTCCACATGACTGTACGACCATAGAGCATACCCAGCACCTGGCTAACAGAACATTTGGGTAGATTTGTTATTTTTCCTTTCCGCTTCCAGATCCAACTGCAGTTAACTTACATTTTCTCACGTAGCTGGCAGCCGACGCATCCTTTGTTCAGTTCGCATATTCCATTTCCCACTGTCCATTTCCCAGCGCCCCCAACACACATACACATTTGATTACAATTTCCTAGACGTACGTGTCCATTTGATTACTTCACAGATTTTGCGCTTTTCACGTGTCATTCTAGTTAAGAGCATTTTGCATGCACACGAAATTCAAAGATTTTTCTTTAACATTTTCATTTTTTGCGTGAAAAAAAAAATATTATGTGTCTTTATAGGACTGTGATAAATGTTAGATGGAATAGAATTTACAAGGAAAATTACACTTTAGTTTAAAATAAAGATAAATAAGTAAAGCTATATAAAATAATAATAATATGAATATTACATAAAATGATTATCCCTAGGGACTCATATTTGATATTCTCTGAAAGGATTCATTAATTGTCATCTTGTCTGGATACAAAAAGTGAACATATAGTCGAGCCATAACTAACTCTTCGGCTCATCCCATTAGATCTAAATAGTCGGGCGATAAACAATAGAAGAGAGACGCAATGGAACCCACAGTTGGAACGCTTACATGTGCCAGGGCGACTTCCGTTCGGGTTCACCTGATTTGACCAGGTCGAATCGCTGCTGCCGCTGAGCAATTGTCACTGGCATTGTCCTGGCTGCAGCATCTCCTGGCTGCAGCGTCCCTTTGTCATCCTCCTTTGTTCGGGAATTCAACGGAACTCGAATTGTGTGTGTTGTCCAACGCTGCAAATTGTTTCAGCAATGCCAAAGACAACAACAACAGTACACAAAAAAATACAAATAAAAATAATGATAAATAAAATACAATAATAAATGGGCGAGTGTGTCGCAGTTGCAGCACTTCCGGCCAGCAAGGAAATGGAAATGCGTTACCCAGAAGTAGCCAGACAATTAACCTCTTCCACAATAAACAAACTACATTTCACAATTTACAATATTCAATTTGCGGCATTTGGGCAAAGGATAAGCTGAATAAACGTTGGCCAAAACATGTGTAAGCCCACATGTAACGCCTCGGAAGTCAGCCTCAGCAGCCCCTTCTTCGGCAGTTGCCAAGTGTGAGAATCTGTGAGAAGTTCTCGCCATGAATGGCTGGGAAAATGGCAGTGGTAATGCAATTGAGGAGCTGTCAGAGCGTAGGATATCGATGGCTCTCATAATGCATGCTCGATTTGCGCTCATTAGGTGCCCAGCGGAACGCCGCATGTGCTCCGCTTCCCCACCAACCCCGCCACAACTAGATGTCATAACAGATTAACTAAGGAACGCTCCTGATATGCGCGAAGCGATTCCCGATTCGATTGTTCACCTGGCAGACCGACAGAAAAAGCCCACAGCCAGAGCCAAAGCCAAAGCCAAAGCCGAAGCCCAGCCACTTGGCTAAACGACGTTAATTTCTCAATCAGCCAAAGATGCGAAAGAGAAAAGAAAAGTAAAGGGTTGCAGTCAAATGACGAGCCTCGGCGCAACGAAGCCAAGGCCCACTTCATAATGCGGAATTCATCTTAAGTTTGCCATGTAATCGAAACGGGCCACTTAAGAGCTGACTGACTACTTGAGCAAATTTCTATATTTCTATATTTCTTCATTTCATTATTTCTTTATAATTTTTGCATACAGCACGCTGGAGGTATTTGTGTTCTCGGGGCCATTCTTAGGGGTTGGCCGGCCTGCCTTCTGGAGTGCTTTGGTACGTCTAATTATTGTTGTCGCTCGACCCGAAAACGTCGCCAGCCGAAGAGCCCACTCAATGCGACTTTTGAAGTGCAGTTCAGTCGCGCGATTTCCTCGGAACGTCATATCGACGCAGCCGAATCCCACGGTGTGTGTTTACGACCAACAAGCACAGTTGGAACGAATCGGAGCCGGGCGAAAATCCACAGAATTAGCTGCCCGATGAAAAAATAAAGTGTCAAAATTCTGTGGTCCTGCGGTCGCCTCGGGCCAACATCATCGCCGTTCACGTTGTTTTGGGTAGGCGTGCGAGGGCGTGGCCCAGCAGCCAAATGAGGCTCAGGCACGGCACACGGTGAGGCCTGTCACTGGCAGCTGCCAAACCCCAGATGCACGAAGTTTAAGCCAAAGTGTTGACAGGCTGCTAAACGCTTTGATATGTCTATAATTATACCCTGTATTGGGTTAGAGTGGCGGGCATAATGTACTAAGTATTGAGAATGACGTGGCAAAACCACGAATCATTTCGATTTTCTGTAATATACCCTGTAGTGGGTGAAGAAGTGTACTTAAGACAGTGAATCGATTGATTGTCAGACTAAATAAAATATATGAAATAATACTAATAAGACTAAGTCAAGACAGATACTACTATCAAAATCATTCTTATTTTCAAAATTGATCTATTTACTAGTGATATACCCTGCCAAATACAGTAAAACACTTGAAAAAGTTACGTAAAATACCAAACAACAAATACTACCAAGAACGTAGGCATATCACTCTTCTGTTATATACCCTGTAGTGGACGACAGTAGTTGGCTTGTAGTTGTAAATTGACTGAAACACAGTTTATTTATATTATTTACATATGTATATATAATATATATTATATTATATATCATATATGTATATATTCTATTCCAACTCCATCAGCTTCTATACACTTAGGCACATACAACGCCTGCAGTCGCGCATACCCGATAGCTGTCTGCCTGCCCGCTTTGCTGTGGCTTCTTGTAATTAATTTTCACTCATTTGGCAAATGGGTTTGGGGCGTATTTGAAAGTCAAAGAGTTTTATTGCGCGTGTTTAATGCCATCAAAGATCAAAGTAACATTTTTAGCGATGGGAAAACGGTTTGACGCCTTTGCAATACGCCTTTTATTCTATGCCATACTAACCTAGCCGCACCTGCTCCCCTCCCCCGCCCTCACTCATCCCATGGCTACGTTTATTTATTTGTGTGTTTCCTTTTGAATGCTGGAATTTTTAATGCAACTTTTGATTGTGTTGCGTATTTTCACTCAAGTGATTTGATTTTGCGAATTGAATTTATTTCAGTTGGCTCTTAAGTAAGTATGCATACCGCGTACCTTACATCGCCTTTCAGTCTATCAGCTAGTCAGTCAGTCAGTCAGTCCGTCAGTCAATCAGTCAGCAAGTCAGCCATTGCCTTCTTGTGGGCTATGTTTGTTTAGCGTCTCCCGCGAGACTCAAGTGGCAAAACATTATTTTGTTCAGGAAATTCAATTAAAACTTTGCGGTTTTTTGTTAACACCCCCGCAAATAAAACCTCAAGTGGTTCCCAATCAAAGCGAAGCGTATTCGGACTGTCAGACTGATGGAGGGAGACAGAGAGAGAGAGAGAGAGGGAATGGAAGGTGAGTTCAGCAATAGAGCGTAATATGAATGTATTTTAGATTTGAAGTGGCCAATATGCCAGAAACCCTCCTAGCCGTAGCTTGTCTATGGCTACATTTACAGACTACATAATAGATTCTTCTTAGACTGTAAATAGTATGTACAAGTTATTATAACTAGGTGATAGATTGGATCCCTTACTGGAAGATCTTCCTTATAAACTAAACTAACTGAAACTAATATACAATGTAGGGCAGAAGTAATTGAAGTAATTGAAAACGCAATAACCACAGGAAATATCGCTATTTGGACGTAGCACTTAAAAAGTAAACAAACGTATACAGCTATACGAAAATCGAAAATCGCCAAGCCCCGATGCAATTTACTCCTCAAAAGATAGGGTTATTCAATGAATGGAGCATTTCCAAATGTTTTAAGCATTTCTGACTCCATTTCATAGGGTTTATTGCAGTCACGGTTAAGGAGTGCACTGAATTCTGTGTGGCCTATATCATTTTTTGATGGTATAAATTCTAATGAAACAAAATAAATGTTTGGCAACCGTAAAAAGAGCTTTTCATCAAACGAAATTGCAGCAAAAGAATATCGGATAACTACTTTTCCTCCATTTGGTAAATAAATACAAATATGCTCTATAATTAATATACCTAATTGGTTATGATCTTACATGATGCAAGTGATCCTCGAGTCGGCAAGGAATCTTTCTTAACAAGAACTCACAATAAATTCAAGTTTGAGCAAAGTCAGGACGTTATATCCAAATAATTTGAGCGATTATTCACAGTATGTGCAAATGACAAAATCAACTACTATCAGACCCCTAGGAACTAAGTATTAAATGTGCCTTTTGTGATCCTTGTTTAGTCATATATCACAGTCCCACGCACACACAAGCCCTTTGCTTAGAAGTTAGAGCCGAAACGCAAACAGAAGTTAACAAAGGTCAAGCGAATCGAACTCTGATTCATCATTGAGCAACCCTTGCAATTTTCACCCACTCACCCACACACATGCCCACACACCCACTCCACCTAAGGGCTGTCAAAATAAATTGCAAGCTTTTTTTCTTTTTGCTTTTTTCTTCGTTATTTGCATAAATAATTTACTTTAAATAAACTCGAAGAGCGCTTGAAACTTAGCAAAGCTCAAGGTGAGGCGAGGCGGGGCAGCTCACCTGGGACTGCTGGGCCATAATTCTTGTTTAAATGGACCATTGATTTGAATACTTTTTGCATTTTCATTTCTTTCTTCTCGTTGGCTGCCGAGAAAGTCCCAAAGGAATTTCCTTTAGATTCGTCAAGTGTGCGACAGGAGCAAAAGAACAAACGCAAACAATTGCGATAGTTAGTTTAAGTAAAAGGGACAAGCCCACAAAAAGCACAGAGCAAGGAGAAGAAAGAAAAAATGAAATAGAAAACGGAATATGGAAAATGGAAAATGGAAAAGCAATCATCGGCCCACGACTGCCGCATTTAAAAGTCATTTGCAACGCCCCTCGCAAGCCTCGCTAAACGGATCTCATAAACCTCGATTTTCCGGGAATGGTTTTTATTGTTTTACAATGTTTGTGTGCGTGAGTAATTAAACAGTTTCGCCAACTTTCTCGGCCAGGCCGAGCTGCAGTTTTTACCCGAGTCACAATTTTACGACTGGGAAATTAACAAGCACCAAGATCGAGAGATCTTAACAGCCAACTTTTATGGACATGGCAAAACTCGCACGGTTGTTCTTGGCCTGGCAAACGCCGCGCCAGGGAGGTCACACAGGAACCTTGCTAAAAAAATAAGAATAATAACGAAAGAAAGAGGAAAGAATGAGGCGCACATAAAGAAATAAAATAATATCATAAATATTTTTAGGAACACACAAAAGGAAGTGGGCGTTGTTTGCACCCAACTAAAGATTCGAGGCCCATTGCCAGCTGCCCCATTAGCGGGCACAAAGGAGGCCCAACAAAGGTCCTGGCGACGTTGCTGGCAAAACATGTGATTAAATTGTCGCTTACAACGAATTCGACACCTCGCCTCGCCGTGCCAGCGGACTCTATAATTACGCCGACTCTACGAGAGAGAGAGAGAGAGAGAGAGGCAGAGGGAAGGAATCAAATGCCTAACAATAAGTGAAGGAGAGTCTAAAGCCAATCCAGATCTGGGAAACTTTTGGTGTGACATATTCAAATCAGGAACGACTAAACCTTTGTTGTGATCGGCAAGGGTTGCCACCATATCATTATCGCCGCTCGCCGCGCTGTGGTGCCCATTGTGCGACCGCAGCTCAAGGGCTGTAGCTGCCAACGTTTCCCAGCAGCACGGCCCAAGCTGACCAAAACAGCTACACTGCAACAAAATTGCCAAACTCCCTCAATCAATTACAGACATTGCAAAAGAAAGGGTAGTTCTTACTATGAGTAATTAGAAACAGTCGGGCGTTACCAACTGCAGAATACTCATCCACCGACCTTAAATTTAGATTGCCTCTAAATTATGTAATTCAAATAATTTCTTGAATCTTTGTCGGTTGTAAGATATACATTTAAGTATATATTTGCTATAAATTTTTGATATTTGCTTATCAGGGAAAGCATTCATTACTAATTTTAATCCAACCCTGCAAATATTAGTTTTATTTATTACTCTATTATTCTATTCTACACAGAACTAATATACTCAGCTCGCTAGCTTGAATGAGTATAACATGCATACTGTTTTTTTGCAGTGTATAAAAAGTTTCGCGCTGGCACAGCATGTCCTAAATTGCTCTATTCAGACGCAATTAGAGTCAAGCTGGGTAGCTGAGCAGGCAAGGCTTGCAGACTCGAGAGCTGGATCGCTGCTTCGTTTTTGTTTTTTAACACTTTCAATAGCTGCAACACTGAACAGTTTAAGGATAATGCCTACAGAGATCCTTTCTGTTGCACAACAATATGGAGTAAACGTTTCCGGTGCCTGCGATTCTTGTTTTACTTTTTTTTCGTTTCTTTTTTTGCAAAAGGATCCCACGCGGAAGACAGCATCGATCGTTGATCTTGATATCGATGCATGGCCTATCGCTAATGGCCATTGTCTGGCCGCACTTGCGCATGCGTAGGGCAGGTAGAGGCACAATGAAAGGTGTCGAGGGCCCCCGTAAATCTGTTGCTACAATTTCAATTACGTAATCAAGATGCCGACGATATGCGCATGACAAGAGCCTTGTTGTTGGTCTCTTTGTGCCAAGCGATAAGCGGATGTTCCCAAGGATGCATGGAGCATACGCTAAAGAACCAACACCCGCCTCTGGCCATTGAAGCGGATTTATTGGCCAGACGTCCATAATAAAAACGGTTATTATCATTCAAATGTCGCATTATTGGCACCCTCTATGACGCGTCGCGCTAGTTTGTGTTTGCGATGTCGTAAAGCCGAGTTTTACGAGGCGCATTTAAATTAGCGTTAAGTTCAGCAATGGGTTGGGGTTGAAACGGCTCGTAGACTAAACATTTATTGCACAATGTGAACAAAATTTGAACAGCACAGCGAAGAGCGAAGCGTTCGATTCAATAAAACTTGAACTAGCTAAGCGGGGCATCGACAGGGAGCCGATTCACAAATTGGATTGCTCCGTGCTATCCGCCTTTGGGGCTGTGCCGAAGAACTTCTCGTACTCCTCCTGACGGCGGCGGGCGCGTGCCTCTCGCTCCATTTGACGCTTTTTGGAGAAACGTTGATGGATGCGCTTCATCTCCTGCACCTCCTTCATTTCCTCCTTCTCCTCGTCCTGCAAGCAAACAGATAGACAAATACAGCTCTCTCTCTCTCTCGCGCTCTCGCTCTTAGCTTAGTCGACTTACAGTCATATTGAGGCGCAGGACCAGCGCTCGCCTGCCATCCGACATCGACTGGCTATAGTGCATAAAGTTCTTGAGGCGTTCGCCGGGCGGCACACTGCGCTCCACGACCAGGACAATGCGCGCCCACTGGCGCTGCCATTCGTTGCGTATCTCGGCTATCTTCTGGTAGGTGTTGCCCATCATGGCGATCAACATGTTGACCAGCAGAACGCTGACAATCACCATGAACAGAAAGAACAAGATCTTCGCCTCGTATTCGTGCTGCGTGGACACCATGGCGCCATAGTAGTCCCCGAAGTTGGTCAGCGACATCAGAAACATGGCCACGATGGACTCCATGGGCGAGGGCATGGGATTCGTTTCGGCATCCTGATCCTCGGGCGCAGATGGATTATCAAAGGTCAGGAAGATGATGTAGAAGGCCTGGGAGAAGCCCATCACAAACACCAGGTAGATGGAAACGAAGCGCAGCAAGTCTCCCATTACCATGCGATATATCATCACAACGAAGGGTCCGACGGTCTTGAAGCCCCTAGAAGACACACAGAGATCTTCAGTTACGTATGGGCGGATGGCATGTGGGCATCTCACGGACCGACAAAAGAAGAGGAAATAGGGCGCTGTCGTCAGCATGATTACCACTGTCACGTGATCGTCGATCTCGGTCAGGCAGGAGACTCTCAGCCAGGGTATAGTCATCATCAGCGCGCAGGAGAACAGGAACATGACACGTGAAGGAGCAGTCATCTGAGTGGAGAGACACCTAGTTATCCATATAGAAGATAATTCAGAATTTCAGTTGTTATCCCACCAGATTCTCAATGAACATTTTGTAGCCCAGGAAACGCGCCTCCCTCAACGCCACGACCAGATAGAGAATGGCGCCTACAAAGTTGATGAGCTCGGCGATAATGCGAAGCTTGGCCAGATCCGACTCCAGATTCATGAGCGGACACTGTGCATAGGTCTGCCACCAGGCGGGCAGAGTCTCGACCTCGTTGGGATCATAGTATTCCGTGAAGTTAAGCCAGAAGGTTTCTGTGCGGACAAGAAATTAGAACTTGAAGATCATTTATCAAACTTAGAGAGAAATAACAAACTGTATTCGGTGCTGGAGGTGGCACGCTTGGACAGCTGAGTGAGGCTGTGATTGCTGTACAGGTCGTGAGTTGTGCTGGCGTTCGACGCAGCCGCTGGGCTGCCAGCCTGATCCTCGTCTTCGTCCTCCTTGGCCTCCGGGCCCGGACGCAGTATGAAGCTGAACAGCGAGATGAGAAAGTAGAAGGCAAACATGTAGAACTGCTTGTAGAAGCGCGACTTGCAGAAGGTGTCCCATTTGGTCTTCAGCAGATCGATGACCACGCCATCCAGCAGCTCGAGGTGCTCCAGCTTGTCGCCGAACACCACAAAGTTCAGCACCGAGTCCTTGTTGATGTTGCCCGTCTCCTCGTTAATGGTGTCGATCATGAGCAGCGGATAGGCGGCGCAGGTTATGCTGCCCAGCTGCCAATAGATCTCGCGCTCAATGCTCATCACGTGGAAGAACATCTCGACGCGCCCGAGCTTGGCCGCCAGCGTCAGGGGCGTCAGATTTTGAACGTTGCGCACGTGTATGTTGGAGCCCACCTCGTAGCCCACGTCGAACATTTCGATTTTCTCGTAGATGACCAGCATGTGCAGGACGGTGTTGCCATTCGTGTCCTGGAAATCCGGATCTGCGCCGCGTGCCAAAACCAGCCGGAAGCACTCCTCCTGCAAAAGTTGATGGTAGACGATAGATGCACTTGATTTTCCTTGACTTACCTGGGACAGGCAGGCGGCAAAGCTCAACGGATACTCGCCCCAGTAGACGTAGCCATCGTAGTTGGTTATGGGCTGCAGCGCCACGTACTCGTGGTCGGGCGAATCTGTGCGGGAGGCCTTTGTGTCCTCGGCAGACATGAAGGCGCCACAGCAGCTAGGTGAGGAATACGTTAGGCCGGGAGTCAGACTACGCAGAGCTACTCACCGTTCCTGCACATCCGCATTGGCATCCAGCAAGTACTTGACCATGGCCGGATCCTCGTTCACAATGGCAATGTGCAGCACGCTCTCGCCGTAGTACTCATCGCTCATGTAGATGTCCAGGATGAGCTTGGGATAGAACTTCAGGAGACGCTTCGCCAGATCTGCGTGCAACGAGGAGGCATTCAGCAGGCAGAGATGCAGAATCGTTTCGCCCACAGCGCCGCGCATCTGCGGACAAATAACTCAATGGAACTGCAACTGGATAAGTTTATCTCAACTGAACTCACATTAAGATCCCAGCAGACAAAGCGGTAGGCCGATGGATTGGATATGTACTCCGCCTCGGACACCTCGGGACAATAGTCGTGTATGTTGAAGTCTTCGTCGGGATTCTCCAGGGCGCGTATTTCGGGCAGTTGCCTCGTTCGGGGTCTGTCCCGATTCCGCAGCAGCACCAGCTTCGATATGGGAAAGTAACGGCCAGCGCCCTTGTTATATAAAAATGGTTCCACCTTCGTTTTGATTGCATGATCGATCTCGGCAAACTGCTTGGTTTGGCAGGCGCGCTTCATCATGTCCACCAGAAGGCCGCCGCCCTTGAGATTGACAAACTTATAGAGCGCCTGGGTGGAGACTCCCGCCTGTTTCTTTACGCCACTTGTCACATTGCTCTCGGTATTTCCCATGATGAAAGCTGCTCAGGTATCCAGAAATCGATTGGAGATGGTCGAAATTCTTCCAGTTTATTTGTTTTTGTTTATTTTATTTTTATTTTTGATGAAGCGCGACATTTTTATTCTTGAACCTAGTTTTGACTACGCAATGTTCTCGAATTTCTAGTCTGTTTTTATCCTTCGAGTGCACATCGATTAAACATTTCCACGAAATGAGCGTTGCCAATGCAACAGCTGAACTTGAGCCTAATTTATTGTTTACAATCCGTTGCCAGGCATCGAACTTGTTGCATATTGCTGCACATCCAACAAGTGTTTCGCCCATATCCTCGATAATTGCAAACTTGTGGATTCCAATAAAAACTTGAACTTTTCGCATTGCATGTGCCACGTTTCGTGGCCTTCTTCCACCTTGACATACTGAACTAAAACACGATTACGTTATTATTGAATCGATTTAGATTTTATTTTCGTTTATTATTAGTGTGTGTATGACTCTCTGCAATTAAAGCATTCATTTCTTCTACTAATATTACATTTATCAAATTACAAACTGTTCACAGACGAAGTTAAATTTATTTTGCGCCACAATACTTTTCAAATATTTCTAGCGAACGGCCACCCTAAGCATTTAAAATTTATATTTGGCGCCTACCTATGTGACCGTCGCATAATTGCGCCATCTACATTATGTAAACAGAAACTGCGTTAACAGAATCCCTGTGCCACTTAGCACTGTTAAAAGACTCAATGCTACAGCACTATTGAAAAGTACGGTCATTTAACAGTGATAAGCATTTGTCCTTAACAGCTCCAAAAAGCTGCTTGCTATGTTACTCAGAGTTGGATTTTAAAAATGATTCAAATCGAAAAGAATATTTTGTAAATATTGAGTCATAATGGATTATAATACTGTTGTTATTAGGCAAAGTCATGAAACAAACCTGTTTGCTATGTTATGCACTAATATATTTGGAAATTCACATAATTCGTAAATGAGCAAAACAACAAGCTAATCGTATATATAGAGTCAAAAGATTTATTTATTAAAATGTTATTTCCTTATGAGGCAAACTCATTAAATTTTATTTGGACCAGATCGTTAGTTTTGATTATAGATATTAGCTACAATGTTTGATTTAGTGAGCTCCTCTGTGCTCAACTTAGCAATTTCCGAATTTCCAAACATTCATTTGAGAGCATTAATTGTAAGTAGTTATAATAGATTATATATTTATGTATGTATGTGTATATCAGTATATTCATATATGCATATCGTTAATTGATTTCTTGATGTTAATTCACTAATGTAGAAAGACTGGACTTATCAAAATATATGTATATGTATGTGTATGTATTTTGCATATAACATAAATATATTTTTCTTGCATATTCATAACATTGCCCAACTGGGCGTATATATGTAACAATATAATTACTATTGTATTAGGTAAGCATTTCAAAACAATTTTAAATGTTAGATTTTGATCCCTTGGCTTGAACAATGTGTTTAAACAATTGCGATATTTATATATAAATATTTGTATATTTATGAAGTAAAACGTGATAGCAATTTGTTATCTTTTCTTGTATGTAATTCTTATATATTCGAGTATCGCCGCTTCATATATAAATTGCTGTTATCTATGACTTTATATATCCTTTGTACTTTGGGTAATTATAAAATAAAATATATTTTAGTTAAAAGCAGTTCTTAAAATCCATTCTTTCACTTATTGCTAATTGTAATTGAATGCAATTGAGAGGAAACTAAAGGCTGGGAATGATGCGGCCCATTGGCCATCTTTTAGCTTGCCTTCCCGTATGCTTTGGAAATATATGTATATATGTATATATATATTAGCAGAGGTAATGGAGCTTAGAGCTAGATATCATATATTTTCTAATGGATATATTTTTATATAAATATTTGCTCTTTTCTGTTAATCACCAACAAACACTTTCCTCGATCCACAGTTGTTTCATAATTGCCTTTCAAATCGTTAATCGTTATATAAATATATATGTATGTATGTAAGTAAGTATGCTATATACCCCGAAATTTAGTTGTAAATTTGTGCAAAAAGTAAGCCAATCAGTTGGAAATAAACTTTAGGAAATATTTTAAGCAAGCCTTGAAAGTGTTGAGGGGTTGAAAACAGCTGAAGACATATTTATTTAGGCTTGGTTTCAAAAGCAAGTTGGAATTCGATCTGTTATATAACTTAAGCATACTTTTAGTGTCAATATATTAGATCTGACCTCTTATAATTTAGAGAAATAATTGCATAATTGTACTACCCACTCCTTATAATGTTTATGACCTTTGCCCCACATCCTTCGCCTCACAGTCCGTCGGATCGATATCCTGTTCAATAAGCACCATATTTTTGGATATCTTGTCAGCGAGCTTTGTCACCGAGTCCGAGGGATGCTGCGATATAATGGACTTGGTTGTCGAACGCTTGCGCAGGTACTCCTCCTGCTGTTCCTTTCTGTGCAAGTCGCTGAGCCTAAAGGCCTCCAAGAACTCGTTCAGATCCACCTTGCCGTCCCCATTGAGATCCATCATACGGCACTTCTCCAACATCTCGTTCTTGGAGTAAACGCCAGGCATATGAGCGACCAGCAGATCAATCGCCTTCTCGAACTCATCCAGCGTTATCTCACCTGAGCAGAAAAGAAGTGAGATTTCAAATTAATCAATCTCTGATTAGATGAGCGACTTAAGTATACTGAACCTGAATGATCAGCATCTATAATATTGAATATGGTCTCCAAGCTGGCTTTATTGGCATACAAAGCGTCCATGACCGATGTGCCGTCAGCCTCGGCTTTCATCTGCAAGAAAGCGACGATGGGGTCCAATAAAAATTAAATAACAATTTTTCATTTTTATTTCCTTGCTTACAATAACATCCGTGTCCAGCAAATCCAAGGTTCGTATATAGTTCACGCTTTGACTATCCGTGCCGGGCGCCAGCTTTTCGCGCAGCAGTCGCCAGGGCAGGCCCAACTTGGTGACGCTCTCCATGACAAAGCACCACTTGGCAATGGTTATGCAGCCGCTGTCGTCTGGGTCGTACTTCTGAAATTCCTCCTCCAGCTCATCGCGGTGCTCGCGCATTCGCACAGCCAGCTCCTTCAAGGCCGCGCACTCCACGATGCCCATGCGCTGCTTGAAGGACAGCTCCTTGGTCTGCGAGGCGGCCGAAATGTATTGGACAAAGTGCGGCACCAGCTGGTTGTTCAGGCGCATATAAGCGCCCTTATTGGAGCCGATGGCATAGTAGTTCGAGGCAGAGAATATGGTGATGACCTGCAAGCAATATATGCATACAGTTAGATATGGACTTTCAATCAAGTCTAGTATCATCCTCGCCTTGTTGTCGTGCATAAACTCGTGTCCATTTGGCTTGCATTCGTGCGAGCGTATCACGTAACTGAGTCGATGGCGCTTCAAGAACGATTCTGTTGTATCCGGCCCGAACCAGACACCGGCTCCACGCAGCTGATTCGGCTTACAGCCTTGCGAGGCCTGTGGATCGCTCCACATGACATCGAAAATCTGCAAACATATTTAAGCATTGAACGTAGGGGAAAAGGTATAGATTTTTCCTTTCGCTTACCTGTTGCCACTCAGCCTTGTCCAGAGCCTCGCCATCCATTAGAGGGGGTCGCAGAATGGAAACATACTGAAAAGGAATTATGCAAAATATAATTATACCATATGCATATTGGTTGCATCTGTGCCTCTACCTTTCCCCTGTCGATGCTTTTGATGAGATCAAGGTTGGTGGTATCCGAGAAGCCGCCGTGGACGATTAGCACGCGATTGTTCAGTATGGATCCCAGTGGAAGCCAGCGATAAACCTCATCAATCAGCGACAGCAAGTACTTGTGATTACGCTTTAAGGAAGAAGAAAAGAGGGGAGCTACAAATAAGAGAATAAATGAAGCTATTAGCTTTACTTACTGGATACTTTCCTTCTACTTCGCGTATAAAGCCGTATCGGGCATTCATAACACTGTCTTCGTGATTGCCACGATTCAGGAAGACCGCATTAGGGAATGCCAGGTACAGCGATAGCAGCAGCAGGAACACCTCCAGCCCCCTTTTGCCTCTGTCGACAAAGTCGCCATTGAAGACATAAGGATTGCTAGCGGACGGCAGGCCATTCTGAAAAGAGCATCGGAGGAGTATGGGAGGGCGTTGCGAAATTCTTGTTAGGTATTACCTTATAGAGCACAACCAGCAGGTCGTCCAGCTTGCCATGCAGATCCCCACAAATGGTCACCTGCTGGGAGACAGCGGTCGACACCATCCAAAGGTTCGGCATCTGTTTGAGCGACTTGGCAGCCTCGCGCAATATCAGGCACACATACTTTGGATGCAGGCGATTGCCCTGCAAGGATTGAGCGCGGTGTTAGAATGGAAACTTGAGGGATTGGGAGCTGGCATGTGGCTTACCCGTTTCTTGCGGAACACATCAATCAAGAGATCTATGTGGCTCTTCTGTATGGGCACTGTTAGTTCTATGCGCGCCATATCCCCGCTCTCCTCATACAAGGTACCACTCTTCTCCAAGCCAGAACCTATTGGGAATTGTTATCAGTTATCAATCATCAGTTATCGGAGGGGATTGAAATAGAATCAGATGTGGGACTTACATCGCTGTGAGTTAGATTTATTTCCTGCCTCGGCGGCCTGAGGCATGTGCTTGATAAGGTCATTGAAGAACTTGTATAGCTGGAAATAGAAAGCAATTAAATATTTAATGTGACCTATATAGCAAGTTCCCTCCACATATCTCTCTACATATGTATGTGCACTCAGTATGCGTGTCGGTGTGAGTATTCTTTAGCTCATTTAAGTATTATCGACTTTCGAATCTTAACAAATGCACATTTCTATTTTGGCCGAGTTTCGCTGCTAATGCTCATTCCAGCAGACTTGTTCTGTTTACAAGGGTAAGCCGAACCGAACGCATTTTATATGCAAGTGCATTAACTGAACCTTTACTAAAATATATATATTTACTTAATAGTATTAAGGTATGAAAAAAAAAAGAATGAAAACTGTTGATTGAAATCGCATCAATAATTATACAATTATATTTTTGCTTTCAAATATAATGCCTGAGGAGTTCCTTAACTTTAATCGTTTAAAATCTCTATAACCATGCCAAATTATATCGTAATTTTTTTACTTGTTATCAAGTCGGCATAATCTAAGCTCACTTTCAACCGCTCAAGCTCGCTTTAATCATACCTAAATAATTATACGATAATGTTGAATGCCATTAAATAAATCGGAAGCAAGCAGAAGCAATCACAGATCTTGTATCTTCTCAAGTTCTACTTGTTCTACTAGTTCTAGTCAACTAACAATACTTAACTAGTTGAGGAACTATCTGCATAATAAATTTCACGTTTCCACCTCACTCATTTTTTCCTCTCTTTCCCAAATGAAAATTGAGTCAATCAGTAAAAAGTCTATTCAGAAATTCTATCCCTTTCGCTCGGTTCGTACGCAAATATATCTAATAATTTCTATATCATCTATATACTATATTAACAGCATGCATACATTATTTATGCATATCACATCATTTACTCACCTCCGCCTGATCCTGTTCGCAGGCATATTCCACATTTTGAAATATTTGCCAATTGCAACGCTTCCGCATCTCCTGACGCGCCTGATGCCGGCGAAACCATTTTTGAATAAATATTGCCGCACGGATAGCTGAAAGGAATTTTAGCATTTAAATTGAAAGGAACTCAATACAATTCTACAATGCTCCATTTGCATTTACACAACATTCATATTTTATGCTACGAGCTACAGTAACTTCATATCGAGTAGAGAAGACAAAAGTCTATTCGAGTTCCGTTTAGCTATTTAGCTGTGCGTCAACTTATATCGGGCAACGTAATGCAATTCCGAAATGCACTTAACCTAATAGGACTACAAGGCACTTAAAATTCTATAATGCACTTCAACAAATTCGCATTGTATTTGCCTTGGTGCACGCGCTTTTGTCGAGGTCCTTGAAACTCCTGTGGAATGAAGTCGAGGACGCAAAAGTTGTCACGGACCAACTAATTGAATGATTGCTCTAACGTTTTTGGATGCAAGGACTGCATAGCATACCTCTAAGCACAAATTGCATATATGTATTCACATACATATAGAGGCCATATATACATACATACATACATATATGTGTGTGTAGTGTGTGCTTCCTACAAATTAAATTATTACTTGCCGTTCTCGTCCATTATTATGTAATAGAGGCGAAGAATGGAGTACTAAAACAAGAATTCTCTACAATGTGTGTTGTCGTTGTTCTGTTCTGTTCAATTCTGTTCTGCTGTGTTGTTGTTGCTGTTGTTGTTGTTGTTATTGTTGGCACTAAATTTAAACATTCATTAAACTATTTAATAACAGTACAACATTTATTGCATAGCAGTCAATGGCTGAGAGTTCTATGGTGTTTCAATTACACATTGCATTGCATACATTCTTCTAATTTTTGTTTACGTATTTTTCTACTTTCAATACAACCCATTGATCGGTCAGATATAGTTGATTGCCCGATTTATCATGATAGCTTCGATTGCACTTATGAACATATATTTAAAACTTGTAAAAATCAATTATTATAGACTAGAAAACACTCTTTTCACTGTTGTTCACGCGGCATCCCATACAAGACTGCGGCTCGAATGACCCGCAAACGGTATTTCAGTGGTTCTCTAGTGGAAACACCCCTCGACCGCCATCCATCGTCGCCACCCTGTGGCACTGGCACTACGTACCTATATTTGTCTGTGGTTCTACGCGAGTGTCGGCCCAGTCGATTTTAGCCCCCTCTTGGTCAATAGCAATGTGGTCAAGCAAAGTGTCCAGGGGAGCGGGTCGGTCTGGGGGCTTTGGCTGTCGTCGTCTGCTAAATTCGTTTGGGGAGCCGCACAAATTGTAACACAATACAGACGGCTGAAAACACGACAATGGGGCTGACCCCTGGAAATAAGGCTGAAATTGGATGGGGGCCAACAGGGGGTGTGGGGAGGTCAGTGAAGTGTCGGACATGATATTGGTATTGTTTTATATTATTTTTTGTTTTTTTGTGTGTTGAAATTAAGTAGACCACTTGACTTTAAGGACTGCAATCGCTCTCCGCTCTCCAGATCAGGTTTAGTTCAATATTTTGGTTGAAGCGTCTCCCACACCCTCCACAAATCAATATCAGGGAATTACATTTACGAAATAAGGGTGTTAACAGATGGGGCGTAAGTGTTGCCATGACTGATAAAAATAGATTTGAAATAGATATTTCGGTCGGGATTGACTGATCGATTGCCCGACGGAAAGCTGTGCTGATAACTTGATAACGGTTGATTTGAATTTAAAAACTAATTGACTGACTGCAACGATTAAATGACTGTCGGATTTACATTAAACCTGATTGACTGGCAAAAGGACTGTGTGATTAACTGAGTCATTCATTTACAAACTGACTGACTGATTAACTGGTAAAGCTGATTGAACGTTTTACTATTGATTCGCTTACAATTTATTGGCATAATGATTGATTTCCTTGGTGACTGATTGACTATTAAGGGCAGAACTGATGGACATACTGGATAAATGATGAATTTATTAACAAACTGTCTTACTGATTGAACGATTCATTGACTCTGAAAACTGATTGCCTGCTAACATGCCGATTAATTGATTGACTGAATGAAGTTTGACATACTGAGGATTGACTTATAACTTTAATTATTGATTGAATGGCAGAGCCGATTGACTGCTTAAAGGGCTGACTCACTAATTGACTAAATGATTGAATGACTCACTGATTGATTGATTGATTGATTGAAAAAGTGACTAATTGAATGAATGATTGCTTGACTTACAAACTGGCTGACAATGGTTGATTAAATTAACATTACTAAGGACTCTGTGATTTCCCCAACACGAATATGATAGTCCCGTTAAATAACTGGCTGACTGAGTGATTGACTAATATGACACACAATAAATGACTGATTGACTAATCCTGCCAACTATTTTAGTGAATATACCTGTCCAAATCGAGTGATTACATTTTAGCTAGACCCATATTGAATAACTGCTTAATTTATCAACTGACGGACAGAGTGGGTAAACGGCTAACTAAACGCTTGATTAATTAATGTACTAATTGACTGGTTGAGCGATTGAAACGCCGCTTGCCTGATTGAACAAATCGTCGACTTGTGGCTGACTAATTGCCAATAATTAACCAAGCTCGCTGTCACAGCCGTCAGCCGAGTGGACCGAATGCCTTTCTTTGCAAAATTAATGACTGCAAATTGACTTCAGATCGAGATTTAAAATTCTCCATGAGCAAATCTTGTAAGAGCTGTAATCTCATATGGGAGATACATTGCTGGGAGGCTGGATCAACTATGCTAGTTTCATTATTTATTTATTTTTATTATAGTAGTATAAGTAGCGGTTGTAGTAGATGGCGATAGGATTTAATTAGTTGAAATCGGTACTCACATTTCTCGACTCGCGTTGCACTCATGCCTCGGAGCGGTTTGCGGAAGTGCTTGCACCAACCTTTCCTGTGGAACAGCTGCAGCAGACTGGATGCGCGCGTATTTGGCTGAGGAGCGAGCGTTTGCGGCTGGCCATTGGTGCCCAGTGTGGTGGTCTGCATGCTGGCACCGACACGCTCTATTTCCGACGAGCGGCACGAGGAGGCGTCCTCCACGGAGGAGCTGCGTCGCTTGCCACCGCCGCCGCCAGCTCGCTGCAAGCAGACACAGCTGCGCAACATGTTGGCGCTGGGAGATTTGGCTAAGCCCGGACAGGCGCTAACCTATGGCCGTGCCGTGTCGTGGCGTGGCCTGCTGTGGCGTGGCGTGGCGTGGATGTTGTATAACTTGAGGAGCACTAACAGGTCGACTATGACGATGACGATGACGTCGACGAGGACGAGGACGAGGACGAGGACGAGCACGAGGACTTTGGGGCGCACCTATTGTCTTCGGCCTCCGGCACGGCCTGTCTGCCTTAATTGCAGCTCCACACACAACTCGCTTCTAGTCGCAGTCGTAATCGTGGTCGTAGTCATGCCACATGCACGAGTGTTTGCGTTTGCCTTGGGCTTTGTTTTAGTGCCATGTGGTGCGAGTGTGTTGCCCTATGATGCCCCGCACGGCGTAATTTGATGCGGCCATACTAGTCGCCGGAAAGTGCGTTGTCCGTCCCTGTCTACGTATCTCTCGGCACTTACTTCTTCCTGCTCTCGCTGTCTCCGTTTTGTCTATTGCCCACGGTGCAATTCGGTTTACTTATCATATTACTTAAATAGTATATATTTATCTAAGTCTTGCGGTTAACTGAAAGTAAATAGAAAGGGAAATTCGCTTTATAACAACAATTACGTTCATGGCGAGTTGTTGATAGCATGTTGTAAGCCCAAATGGGCTAAGAGCACACCAGCCCTATTACAGACCGTGTAATTGCTTCAATTTTTAGAGTTTGCTTTTGGGCGCTCTACCAAAAGTTTTTAGCCTTGATTGAATGCCGTTAAATAAGCATGTTAAGCATATGTTACATATACATCTATGTAAATGGCTATGTATAATATACAATGATTTCAGGACAACATATGTATGTACTTGCGTTAATGTGTACATGCTTTTATATATGCACATGTACGTACATATGTATACATACTTAAACTCATAAGTGTATACATAAATACATGCAATACTTACATACTCAGTTGCATATCAACATACTAACACTCATGCAAACATGTATGCTATTTAATACATCGATTCGTACATAAATAAATGCTTGCGTACATGAACACACGCATGCATGTGGACCTACCTACATTCATAATTAGTTGCATACATATGTACATTCGACTACTACTCGTATTTTCATAAGTAAATATATGCAAAAGATCATACATTCACACATGTAAACATGCATACATATGTCCATACATACATTCATACATAGTATATATGTATATGACTATCTATGTACATATGTATGTACATGCACGTATTTGCATGCATGCATTCATGACGCACACACACACACATACCATATATGTATATTCATACATATTTGCATTCGTTAGTTAGTTTAAGGTAGCTATATGTCTATCAAAATACTAACCTGCATACACAAAATTTACATTCCTACATACAGCTTAGACAGACTCACGCATACATTCGTCTTCGACTATGTACAGATGTATGTATGTGTTCATATGCATATATGCTCATGTATACATATACACATTCTATATTCGTCCTATGTATTCAGTTTAAACTAAAATACCAACACTCATGCATGTACATACATATATAAGCACACACACACACACATACATGCATGCATACATACATATGTATGTATAAACAAAACACTCTACATCCGTTTTCTGGCGTTGGCTAACGGAAGTCTGCTTACTGTGCGGTTGAATGAATAATGATTAAAGCTAAAAAAAAGAAAAAAAATTTAAAAAAAAAAAAAAAAAACTATAGAGAATACATAATACGCTCAAAGTCCCTGAAGCGAATATCATTCGCCCATTTAACGTTCATTTGTTAAGTTGTGGGTGTCATCGGTGTTAATTAATGTCTGTCCATGACAAAGGCTGATGGGTGTGTCAGTCCGTGTATGTATGTGTGTGTGTGTGTGTGGTTGAGAACGTGTGAGGTGATGCTGCAACTTGTGTGCTCCATTTCCCCATTCAGCCAATAATTTGGCCATCAAAAGATAGATGAAAGCCTTAAAAGCGAGCACGCGAGAAATAATGTGAAACAAATGAAGAATTTGCAGGACGTTAGCTGCAGGCAACCCGTACGTACACACGTATTCCGTAAAGCAGAGCAGAGCCTTCCTTACCTGCTACAGTCGGCTAAAGTCTTGCAACAAAGTGCGCAATATGAAGAAACCCGCAGCGTGGCTTATTGGCTCCTTTCCTTGGCGTTCGACTGGCCCCAATGGTAACGAGCACCACAACACGCATAAATCGTGTCGAAAATGGCGTCAAAAGTCGTGTGGCATGAGCCGTGGGGCATGGAACATGGGGCGGGCAAGTGCCTGCGAAACTTTTATCAAAATTCAATTTGTAGAGAGTGAAAATGTTTCTAAATTAATTTCCAATTTGTAAATAAGATTATTTCTTTAAAAAAAGTGAGCGCGGCAGACGCATCAAACGCGAGGGTCGATCAATAAGTATCCCCTATCCAAGCAAATTTGCTGTCGCGCCGTCAACCTTCCAACTTACAGGATGATTTATAAGTTTACTTCTCTACTATTTTCTCTCTTCTCTTCTTATTTTTATTTATTTATTTTTAATTGGCATTCTGTACTTCGACACCTGGTTTGAAGTTAGCCCATTAAATTGGAAAAGTAAAACTCAATATCGATTACAGATTCACTTTTTACTATTGCGGGCGGAGCACGCAAAGCAATAAAAGCGAAATTGGATGCTGTTTACGGGCGGCGCATTTTATTAACCGTGGTTTATAACTTTCAACAAATTCCAACGTGCTCTCCGTGCGCCTTCCGGTGCCTGAGCATAACTTTGGCCCCGAAGTCCAATTTGGAGCTCTTGGAAATAATTCGCATAATGCGCTAATCATCGTCGATGGAACACGGAAATATTCTTTTACTCGCATACCTCCCTTCGCAATCAGAGCAAAGTCAAACATAATCATATTATGCGGTAATTGTGCATGGCCGAGAAAATTAGGCTAATAGGCTGCCATCTCTTCTAATTATTGGGAAAACTTTTGTTTTAGCCAGGATATGCAAGTTACGGCCCAATTTATTTCAATTATTTCCATTATGATAAAGGTCACTTACACTGTGGACCATGGTCAGATAAAGCCAGGACAGATTGACTAATGACATCATCTAACGAATAATTACCAAATGTGTGCAGCACATAGAAGATTGACGAGAGTTAAGAGTTAAGACTTCTGGGAAATACTTAAATACTTTACCGGATATTAACGGAGAAGCCAAAAGACAATTTTCGCCATTCACGAAATCCCCATAGAAATGTCTCTGTTCTACAAATTGAGAGGAATGTGTATCGTACAACAATAAAATAGATTTTGAAATGACTTTTTCGGCACGCTTGCAGCAGTGCTGGCACAAGTATACCCTGTACGCACGGGGACAGTAATAGATACATATGTACATATGTATGTACATATATGTAAATAAGTGTGTCTAATAATTTTAATTCTAATTCTAATGCTAAGATTTTTATTACATATAAGCCCAATATACATATGTATATCTATTAATAATACTAAATTGTATAACATATCTGGCAGTCGTTCCCACTCATCCCGAAATAATTTTTGTGTTTTGTTTTGATTTATATTTATAAATATGTAGACAGTTTATGTAGATGCATATACAAATATTTATGTACATTTGTATGTATATGTACGTATACATATTTTCGCTCATCACATCAAATGTGTGACTAGCAAATATTTAAATGTATGTACATACATATGTATGTAAGTAAAAAATAATAATAACAATAACAATGTAGGGAAAAGCATTTGTCGAATTAAGCCTCCAGCTAAGAAGATATACACACGTATGCATAATGGCATACACACACTTAAGCAAATACACACAGCGAAAGTAAAAACAAATGTCAGCGCCTGACATTTCATGGACATGTTGATTTGCTAAAGAAAATATGTAAATTATATGAGTGTGGGCATACCTTCGAGGAAGAGTTCGCGGCTTAATGAACCGCACAGATTCATCTTAATCTTCGGCAGTAGAATTAACGGCACACACATACGTGCTGCGTGTGCTTTGTTTGTATGTGTCTGTCGACGTACGTTAACACGAACTTTGTTGCACCATCAAATGACAGATATGTTGTGTATAACAGCGGCCATAACAGAGAAGAAACACACACACATACATGTGTTTGAAGGCGGCAAATGATTAAAAGAAGCCAAACAGCAAACTGATGCGGCGCACACACTCACACACACACAGAGAGCAGCAATGTTACGGTTCTGAAATAGCACGACTGGCGTTGAGTGCAGCAGCAATGCGAATATTGCTTATATGCACAAAGTATTTTTTGTGGCTCGCGCTCCGTTCCGTTCCGTTCCGTCTTGTATGGAATACCGATACGAACTGAAATGAGCTGAAAGCACGGAAATCCTTTTAGTCGATGTCGCTGGCGCTGGCTCTGCTGACGCTGTCGCTAGCGTTGGCGTTGTCGCTAGCGTTGGCGATGGCGATGGCGATGGCGACGGCGCAGTTATTGCGAAAATGAAAGAAAACAAAAATCGTTACCGAAATCAGCTGATGGAGCGCTTGCCGCGTTTTTGCTGCCCCTTTCTAGTGGCGCGGAGGCTGCGCGTTCCACACACACTTTCACTCTCACTTCCTCACATAACCAAGCATACACAAGCACTTAACATACATATGTACATATATGTATGTATGTGTATGTATTTTTTAATTCAATTTATTTTTTAAAATTCAAATTCTTTCTTGAAGGACAATGTCAGGGGCAAACAGCAGCCACACCCAGGTTGAAGCGATTATCTCCGCTAAAATATCAAAACGTTTCTCCGCGGCTTGAACTTTCACGTATTGAAAACGGCGCAGTTTGTGAATTCATTTTCGTTCTGCTAGCCTGGCGTTCTCAAAGGAGCCCACAGCCCACGGCAGGGCTTAGCGGCTTTTAGCGCATTGAAAGAACTGGCTAAGACGCGAACGCTCCCTTCACCAAATCTGTAAACAAGGTTAAGCGGTTTATTTCCCTTTTTATAACTCCCCATTTTGATGTGGAAAACAACACGAATAGCAACTACTTTGCATTTTCGCATGTCATGTAGCCGGTTAATTTCATAGCAATTGGACAAAAAAGGGAGAAAAGGAACAAACATAAACACAGGTTATTAAAAAAATAGGAACAATGTTTCATAGTGCTTTATACATGTAGTTAAGTAATTAGTAAGCAAAACTATACTATGGCACTACGTATACCTAAGTATACGAATCAGCTAGACCAGAAGAACTCTTCAGTTTCATATAATTTTCCATATAATATATTGCGTATGTTGTGAAATTGTCAGATACTGTACATTCGGAGAATAGAGTGTAAGTTAGACGTATTGCGGTAAATTCGAATAGGTGTTTACCTTTTGTAACCAAAGAGAAAAGTTTCCTGGTTGACGTAAATTTCAGCAGCAAATTTGAATTGAGGGCGCGACCAAGCGATTTGTCAAGGCCGCAGTCCGTCCGGCCGGTTATTGTGTGCGGCCATGCTATGCCTCCCGTGCGAACTGGACAAAAGCGAAAAGAATGGAAAAGTACAATAAACGAAAACGGGATCAGCCCAAATTTCTGCTACCCTGTTTCAAGTTGAAGTATTGACATATTATTACAAATAGAAGTTTGAAATTTGATATTTATATAAATTTCTTTTATTTACAAGCATTTATTTCAAATTTTGAATGAGCTTGAGAGCGAAAGAAATGTACACTTATATTTAAATATACATATACATATATTATTGTATATAATAACTACTTAAATACAATTACTTCGGTCATGGACAATAAAAATAAAAGGCCGCAAACAATAAATTCTGCGTCTATGTCTTTGTCTATTGTTAAAATCCATTTATACTGAAGGTGCTAATAGTATTATGTACTGTGCTTACATATACCGGTTCTACGTAAGTTTTGGATGTGTTTATAAACTTAAAAAATGTTTTCAACTAGCATTCTTATACGCATGTGGAACATGCAAGGGGGCAACTTAAATAGCTATATATATGGTATGCATTTAATTATTTTTTCCATTGGGCTTGCAGATAAAAGCTTATAAGATAGTTACTAACATAATCGCATTAGAGACTTGGAAATACGCCCGAATTATGATATATATACACTAGTTTTAGACGCGTAGCTACACAACCAATCACAGCATAAACACTCTAACATAGCATGCTCATGCCGTGTGCATAACATTGGATCGCAGACTTGGGAAGAGCGCGATATGAATTTCGTAAAAGCTCTTAACGTAAAACCAAAACTTAAGATTACTGGTATGAATATAAACTAACAACTCATTGAGTTTATTGCAGCGTTCTTGTATACATTTAAATATTTTCGAGCAGGTCTAGCTCCTGCTCCAATCTGCAGTAAGTATACAATGCCTATCGTTGATTACTGCATTACTTCGCGAAAGCGTTTTTGCCGCTCCAGGCTCTCGACCTCCGCCCAGCAGTTGCGCATATTGCGGAATAGCTATCAAGATAGAAGGTGAACCGTTTAGATGAATACCAAAGATGCAAAGAGTCGTGACAAAACTAACCTCATCTATCCAATTGTGCTCGGCCAGCAAATCATTGAGTATTTCCGTCGATGTCTTGCCGGGGCACTGCTGCTGCTGCTCTGTTACTCGCTGCGAGCAATTGATAAACAAATTGAACTTCTCATGCGCAATCTTGTGGAAGAGATCCGCACGTGCGGCACAAATACGACACAGCACAATGTCCTGGTAGGATAACAAGGTACAGTCAGTCCATTTTACAATTTCTAAATCTATAGCGCTAAATGCTTTTTACCTTCTCGTACACGATTCGTGCATCTGCAGCTATGGTCTGCATGGTGTTTGGATTGTAGGGCTCCCCAAATAACAGGAAACGAACTGCAATGCCTGGTTGATGGCAGCCAGCGCAATTCTTCTGGGTCAAGTTGTTCTGCACCCACTCAGAGAACACATGACACTTGGGCCACGTCTCGATTGATGAAATAATGCTACGTGTCCATGGAGTGATAGCCAACAATTTCCGCTTGCAATTGTCCATTATATTGTCTATTACACGCACGCTTCCCAGAAAATAGTCATCTGGAATTAGAAGATGCAATCAAAGTACGCTTTTGTTGTAAATGATTTGTAGGGATCTACCTTTCTCACGCGTTATCTCCGAGAAGAAGCTAGGATCGAGCGCTTGTGATATCATGGTTTGTATGTAGATTTCGAAATTGTCCCGATAGGACAGAAAATCCTCCATTATCTTTTCGATAAACTGCTCGGTATCATCGGCAAGCAGCTCAGACCGCATGAATTCCACAATGGTCTCCGTGTGAGACTGCAGCTGTATGCGTACGGGTGCTTTGAGGTAGAGTTTCTTTGTTTCAAGATTCCACGAAGCGTACTGTGGGCACAGAAACAACATTTGGGACTTTCAGGATAGAAATATTGGTGATTTCATTTTACCTTCGACATGTTGCGGTAAAAGGTTTTGCCGTTCTGACGAAACGGCTCATACTTTTGCAAGATGCACTTGGAGTCCACCTGCCAAATGGTCGGCCAGTCATTAACCAGATCCGAACGCAAAACGATAAAGTCTCCAGTCTGTGCACGAGAAGAGAGAATATTATACTTTAAGAATACAATACAGATAGATACGCCAATCTATAGCCTACTTTAAAGTTCTCGGCTGTGGATGCAGATGCCGTCCCCGCACTGCTATAGCTAACGGCTGCCCCACTCTGCAGATCCTGCTGCGGATTATAGCCATCGGTGGAGCCATGCATCTGCTGCTGCTGATGTTGTTGCTGTACCTGCAACTGCTGCAGCTGCTGGTGCTGCTGCAAATGCGTTGGTGGCTGACAATATGTGTTCTTGCGCGGCGTTCCTTTGATGCGTCGCGCTGCCTTGCGCTTCCCATAGCCCTTGCCGTCGTCACTCTGTGTGATACAGTTGGATGAGGTATGGATTAGATACGCTAGCGACAGCGGACGAGCAAGCAAGATACACTTACATCTTCCTCCTGCGGCGTCCAAACGGGATCCGTGTCCGAGTCAGTGAACTCCTCTGGCTCACCAACCGCGCCGCCCTCCCCAATTGTTGATGTATTCAAGAGAAGTGCGTGCATGCTGCTCTCCTTGGCCTTGCGGGAGCATTGCTCCCGACGTGGCGGCAAGTTTAAAGGGTCTGTGGAGAGCACAAAAGTAGTTAGCAAGCATCAAAGTGGTGGTGGTGGTGGTGGTGGTGGTGGTGGTTGTAGTGGTAGTGGAGAGCGAAACGGCAACCAAAATGGCAATGCATGCCACGCGCGGAACAACAACTACGTCAACAACATAAACCCACAGCCGAGAAGCCATCGACGACACTGCCGCTGCAGCCATTCGTCGTTTATCTCACACAGGTAAATAATAAAAATACAAGTTTTTATTTTTTGATGATTTTTTCTTTTTTTTTTTTTAAATTAATAATATTTGTTCTCGGTATTCCATCTCAAAAATACTTATTCTTTCTTATTTGTTTTGTTTGTTTGTTTTTTTTTTTTTTTTTTTTGCTCTTGCGATTCGGCATTATAACAATTTTAAAAGTTAAGTTTATGTATTCGGTTTTTACATATGCACAGTGTCCATGTCCCTGGTTTAAGGTTCGTTGTCTCTGTCTCGTCTGTCGAGTCACATGGATGCGATGTGGTCATTATCGCGACTAATGCTGCCACGGCCAAATCAGATTAATAAGGTGATGATGATTGGGCGCGGCAGGAGCTGCTGCCACGCTAACTGCTGTGTTGATGGTGGCTGCCGCCGTTGGCGCGTCGGCGGCGGCGGCGGCGGCGACAGCGGCGGGTGTGTGATGGTGGTTGTTGTTGTTGTTGTAATTGTTGTTGCATGGCGCAGTAGTTGTTGCGATAGTAGAGTGCTTATTGGAATTATGCTGTTGGTCAAGTAACATACCTTGACTGCCGCTCCCGCTACCCAACTGCGCGCAATGCTGCTGCACAAAATGCTGTGCGGCGCCCAGACCCGGCGACTCCTGCTGCTGCTGCTGGGCGTATGGCCGAAACGAGGATGTCGTCTGATCGGCTGCGGGATGCTGTATGACAGAGGTAGATGTTGATTCAGCGGCTGCTGCTGCGGCAGCTGCCGCCGCCACCATTTGTGCATGCGGCCTCTTTTTAGGCAGTATTTGAGTTTGTGAGAGTATTTTGATACGATGCCCATCGTCGCCGACGAGACCAGCCATGTTCTGGGAAGCCTGACCGTCTGTCGCTGTTCCACACGATGCCGTTGCCTGCGACGTGGACGCCTCATCGCCGGCACCGGGTTTCCCTTTGCGTTTGTATGGAGCACGTGGGTAATTAAGCTTGCGCGATGGCTTCACCACTGGCGGTGGATCATCATCCCGTTCCCCTTGTAGAAACTTAAGGTAGCTATCCATAAATTGCGTTTTCTTCTCGCCAATAGACGTGCCCACGCTAATAGGCTTCGGTACGGATGGACTATACGCAGACGCCGTCGCACTGGATGGGCAGAGTGTTGTTGTGGCCGGCGATATTCCATTATTGCTGCAGTCGTGCGTCGAAGATGAAGGCGGCTCGGGTGAAGGCGTTTTATTAGGATTGCGTATGCCAAAGTTTGTGTTGTTTGTCGAGGAGTTCGTGTTGCGTCCATTTGTTGCCAACGAATTAGCATAGCCCTGTTTCGCCAAACTATTTGCATCCGCCAAGAAGTCCAGTTCCTCTTCTATGTTTGGCACAATGACTTTATTGCTGGCCTCGGTGGCGGCAGCAGCAGCTGCCGACTCCTCCTCCTGCTGCTGCACAGCCTCAACTTTATCCTGTTGATGCTGTTGTTGCTGCTGTTGTTGTTGTTGCTGCTGCTGCTGCTGCTGTTGATGCTGCAGTTGTTGCGTATAAACCTGCTGTTGTTGTTGTTGTTGTTGCGTGTACACCTGCTGCTGCTGTTGTTGTTGCTGCTGCTGCTGCTGTTGTTGCTGCTGTTGCTGCTGCTGCTGTTGTTGCTGTTGCATACATGCCGTGTACTGGGATGCAATGGGTTGCGGAAACGCTGGATAGTACTGGGCTAGCTGCGTGAGATGTGATTGCGCCTGCGATGATTGTAGGTGTGCGGGCTGCGGGAGATGCTGCTGCTGTTGTTGCTGCTGCTGCTGAGAGGACTGCTGGTGTTGCTGGCTATGCTGCGGATATGTGGGTATGTTAATGGTTGTTGCTGGCGATACAGAAGCCGTATTGTTCTCCGTTTTTAGCGGTGTATTCCACTTGCTATTAAAATCGTAATACGTATTTTGCTGTTGCTGCTGTTGCTGTTGATTGTGCTGTTGTTGTTGCTGCAACTGGTGATGCTGTGACTCCTGCGGACTGCGCACCGTACTGTATTCGCTACTTGGAATAAGCGTCTTCTTCGGTTGTCGTTTGCGCGGCGTCTTTGCTGGCTTGGGCGGGGGCTTTACATCCTCCTGCAATTGGACCAATAATAAACTTTTATTAACCCAGCACTTAATATGTTCTTTTAAAGTCATTTATATATTAAGATTGCATTTGGGATATTTTCTTTTTATAGGTATTACAAAGATGACATAAAACTTCCTCAACAACAACGTCACGTCACAGTTTCAAATTGACCACAAGATTTCGCCAATAAGACAATTAGCTGTATTTGCTATAATTTATTAGTTTCGACAGAACGTACGTATGTATTTATATTTAACGAAAGAAAAGCAAAAACAAAACCAGAGAAACGAAAACATAGAACAAAAGCAATAACAAAAAGTTCATAATCAAATCAGACACAACACCGCCACCAAAATGTAAACAGTAATATAACAGAAAATAGATAACAGAAGTTCTTCGCGCCGCCAAAAGGGAAGAAGGCATATGAGTTAACATAAAAAGTTTGCATAAATACGCGATCAGACAAAACAAATAGAAAAGTTACTATTATATATGTATGTATGTATATACATTCATTATTGAAATAAGTACGTTGTTATACAAATGGCTAGAAGCGGTTCGATTATGAACTAGTTCTACTCTTTGGAATCGATTGCAGATTCGTATAACAGCCGTTAGGTGGTAAACAAAACGCGAAATCAAAACATCAAAATAATAACAAAGCAAAGCACAACAAACTTAAAAACAAGAAAACAAACGGAAAATTAATCCAAAAATAAATACATACAAATGAAATACAAACCTTTGGCACTGTTTGAATCTGTGACGCTAAGCTGCTCGGAGTCCCTGGCGACAATATCATATTAGCCACAACGTGTTGCCGCCTGCCTTGTGGCGAGCTGGAACTCTGCTGCTGTTGTTGCAACAGATGCTCCTGGGCTACAGCCTGCGCCTGCGCCTGTTGCAAAGACACAGACGCGGCCGAATCTACAGCGACGACCGCTGGCTGATAAAACGTTTGCTTTATCTCAAGACCCGGTGGAAGATTAAACACGAGATTCTCGCCAGCATCTGTGCCGCCAGCCGCATCATTGGCATAGTCCAGCTGCCGATGCTCTTGCTTGACATGCAATTGCAATACGCTCTTAATCTCTTCTTGCCCATCCTCTGGCTTTGTCCAGCAATGCTGCTGTTGCTGCTGTTGTTGTTGTTGTTGTTGTTGCTGCTGTTGCAGGTGCTGTTGCTGCAGTGTGCTTTGTATCACAGATGAGTAGGCCACCGTTGTGGGCGCTGCAGACGAACCCGCGCCTGCCACGTTCATTACGGTGCGTCGCGACACTGGCGAACCAGTCGAACCAGCCGCTACTGACGCCGCCACCGGGGCCGTTGCCGTCTTATAGACAATCACCTGGGGTGATCCACCGACATCGACCGTGTGTAAATTCGTGATAGGTGATCCATCCGCCGAGCTCAAGGCCGGACTCGCATACTGCGCTGCATACGCCGGACTCGCATTCTGCTGTTCAATGTGAATCGTCTGAGTATCCTTGCGTGCCAGCTTCAGTTTTTGCCCATCTATGGTATAATATGTTTCTGCCTCGGCAATCTCTTGTTGCAATTGTTCTTGTTGTTGCTGTTGTTGTTGTTGCTGTTGTTGTTGTTGTTGTTGCTGTTGCTGTTGCTGTTGTTGCTGCTGCTGTTGTTGTTGTTGCAATTGAGTGAAGTAAATTAGATCGTTGTACGCTTTGAGATGCGCCTTGGTTTGTTGTGAGTTTTCTTGTTTGATTTGCTACAGATTCGTTGCAGTTGTAGGCAGTTGGTTGATATTTGATTTGTACATAAATTTGATGGAAACGGAAATTGTTTTTGTTCGGATTTCGTTACATATATATACAGTACATTACATACATAGACAGTTAAAGGCATAAGTAAGTAGTTGAGGCATAGTCTAAGCAGAGTTAGTATTTGGATGTGTAAGAGGAGCATCAAAAGGGACCCAGCATTAAAAGCTTTGAAACACTCTAACTAGCTCTAAGAAAAACTTGGTCATATCAGTTATATTATTATATGGAAAGATAATCATTCAAATTGTGAACTTAGTGTATCATTTATCACCTAATCAATCGTTTTGTCCATTTCTCAATTATTTGCGAATCACAATTCCCTAAATCTCTTAAGCTAAAAGTAAAGCCTGTTCAAATGCATCGATTAGTGTGTGTATTGAGCATTGCTTACGGAATACCAAGGATACCAACACAAATACTGAGCCCCTCGAGCCCCTCCTCCCCGGCCATGGCCTTCTGCAACTCTGTGTTAAATATTGTTGCAACAATTGGATTTTATACTCACCACTTTGTCGGCCACTAGATTCAGTTGCTGTTGAGCTTGTTGCTGCTGCTGCTGTTGTTGCTGTTGCGCCTGCTGCTGTTGCTGCTGCATGGCAAGGAACGTGTTGGATATCATGTTGGGCGTGTTCCACGTCAACGATGTTGATGTTAGGGCTACCGTGGTAGGTGACGGCGAGGCGCCACTTGACGATGAGTTTTCGCCGTAGTAGTTCGAGGCAACATTATTAACGGCAGCGGCGGCTGCAGCTGCCGAGGAGACAGCCGCCACCGCAGCCTGGTTCTGAAACGAGCTGAGCTGCTTGTCCAGCGTGGGCAGCTGCAGTTGTTGTAGCTGTCGGTGCGGCGTGTTGACCGTCGATGAGGCATAATGCGCAGGCTTTGGCTGCACGCTTGCCGCGGCTGCATGATGATAAATCTGCTGGAATACTGGATTGTAGCTGCCAATGGGCGATGGTGGCACAAAACTGCCGCCGCTCGCTGCAGCCGCATTGAAGCTAGCAAGACTGGCCGCTGTAATTGTTGCTAAATGTGGGTGCTGAAATTCCTCCGCTGTGCTGCCCGTGCTGCCTGTGGAACCGGGGACGATGCGATTGTAAGCGTAAGACCAGGGGCTGGAGTTGGGATCCATGTGGTGTGCTTGAGCTGGAAGCAGGTATTTTTGTTTGGGGTTAATTCTTGTATTCTCAGTATGCCATAAACATCAAATGCAGATTCCAGGGCTGCAACTACAGACACGGTCTGCTCAGCTCGATACCAAATCGAGACATGCATATATACATGTGAAATTCGTAATCGTTTTTATTCTTTAGTATTCAATTTGTATTCCACTTGCCGCAATCACTGGTTTTATGATTTATCAAATGAACTTTCATTCGACAATATGCTTTAATGAGTACATCAATACAGTTTCGTTTTATGCAGCCCTAGCGACAAGTGCATTTTTCGCAGATACTTTGATATTTATACATATACACACATACATACGATGATAAATTATGCCGCGCACAGTTTGGCGTGTTTAGGAAGGCACATTTTTTCTTATTTTTACAAGTTCTTTCAAATTAGACAAGTTGTATTTGGGTATTTACATACATATGTATGCGTGTAAGTTTGTACATCAGTTTATATTTCCTTTGACCACTTTTAACATATACATACTTATGTACGTATGTATGCTTAAAGTATATGTATGCAAGTACATACATACATGTGTGCGTGCGTTGAGAGATAGTCACTAGCAAAGCAACTTGGTCGTTTTACTGTTTCGTTGCGTTCACACTGCGATGGATCATCTTTATTATTAGCTTTGATTATGCACTTGTCTATTTACGTTACAATTTTAAGTAAAATTATTTTGTAAACTACTACAATTGGGCTGCATAACTTTTTTGTGGGTGAAACAATCTCCAAAATGGCCGCTCAAGTACAAATGAACTATTGTTCATTTGAACTATGCACACGTGAATCAGTTCGATGAAAGTCGTGTGCTTATGTTAGCCGAAGTGTTAGTTTTGCTTTGAATTTTGTTTGATATCTGTATTATATCTGTAGTAATATTTGTTTGGTGAGTATAGTTTACAGTATAAGCACATTATTTCCATTCTTATATACAAACCTAGTAAATGCATGTGTAACAATGTGCGTAAATACAGTACTTATGTATGTAAACACGCATATATATGAATTTATTTCCTACCGAAAAGTGTTGTAAAATTTGATATCTTTGTACACCACTGATCAACTAAACTGTAAGAAGCATTCCAACCGGTAAATTTGTTTGGTCAAATAACAAACACATATGTTGCACACATATTATTTAGAAAATACTTTATTTGTTTTAATTGCCCCTTGTCACTGGTCAGTACTCTTGTCTAATAAATGCATATATGATATATTTTATTATATCTTGTCTTTCGTAAAATAAAATCCGCGCTGAAAGTTATTTTATTTTATTGTTTCTACTCTTATAATGTTAGTCAATTAATTATCATTCAAACACGTTATAAATATATTTACTCACAATTGACGTAATATTCATTAAAAATAATATAATTTGAATTGAAATACTGTCAATCGATACTAGCTTAAATTGGTGTATTATCGATAACTTGTAATCTCTATTAGTGACTGTCAATTTACTCACTACGAGTTTTTTTTACAAAAAGAAAAGAGGAAAAACTTTTGGATAATACGTATTTAAAACATTATTTGTCAATACGTTAAAACAAAAACTAAATAAGTTAAGCAAACACTTCTCCAATAACTAAAAAGGTATGCAGTATTGTATGAAATCCATTATTGCACTTAGGTTGATATTTACACATTCTACGTGTAAGTGAAAATACGCCCATTAACTGTAATCGTGCTCTTTTAGAGTACAATGGATTTGGATTTTGGAGACGACTTTGCTGCCAAAGAGGAAGTTGATCCAGCTGCAGAGTTTTTGGCACGCGAGCAATCGGTTCTTGGAGACCTTGAAGCTGAAATAACTGGTGGATCTGCCACAAGTGCAGTTGCTGCACTTGCAACCGATGATGGACTGCTGGGCGGCTTAGTCAGCACCGGGGCCGAGTTAGGCAGTGAACTCTCTGCCAATGTGGGAGGTGGTCTCGAATCATCGACTGGCAGCTTCGAGGTCATCGGCAGCGAGACTAACGAACCAGTTGGTATCTCAGGTCCTCCGCCGTCGCGTGAAGAACCCGAGAAAATAAGGAAGTGGCGCGAGGACCAAAAAAAGCGGCTAGAGGAGAAGGATATTGAGGAGGAGCGTAAAAAAGAGGAACTCCGCCAGCAGGCCAAGAAGGAGCTAGATGATTGGATGCGCCAGATCGAAGAGTCCATTTCGAAAACAAAACTATCGTCTCGCAATGCTGAAGCTCAAGCCGCGTCTTTAGAAAATGGAGCAGTCGAACCTGGAACTGAATGGGAACGCATCGCCAAGCTGTGCGATTTTAATCCTAAGGTCAATAAATCTGGAAAGGACGTCTCACGTATGCGGTCAATTTACCTGCATCTGAAGCAGAATCCCATACAAGTACAGAAAATAGCTTAAAATATACAAATATATATAAATATAAATAGCCCTATTACGCACCTACTGAAACATTTCGATTTGACTATTTAGATTCTGATACAAAGTATTTTTTGTAAATTCCAATTATATTAAATATGTATTACATACGATTATTTTGCTTCTGAAGTGTGTTATATGATATTGAATATAAATAAAAATGTAATCATATGCATAACATTTGTTTTATTTTTATCTATAATTAGCGAGTCCAAATATTAAATATTTTTCTATTTATTTGTATTATTATTTTTAGTGTGATGTCTGAAGAAGTGATGGATAATAATAAGGATCGTGCGGAGAGTATTGAGAACTCGACGTCTTCCCACAATCAAAAACGAAAAGATTATCTACCGTGGGACGATTACTTCATGGCCACCGCAATACTCTCATCGAAGCGAAGTAAGGATCCCTCTACGCAGGTTGGAGCCTGTGTCGTAGACAACCACAATCGGATTGTTGCTATTGGTTACAATGGCTTTCCAAGAAACTGCAGCGACGATGAGTTTCCATGGTCGAAGGACGAAGATAAGAATTCGATGAAAAATAAATACATGTATGTGGTGCATGCTGAAGCCAACGCGATACTAAACAGCAATTGCACCGCACTAGACGGTACGCGTCTTTACACAACTCTCTTCCCATGCAATGAGTGCACAAAGTTAATTATACAATCGGGCATCCGGGAAATATATTATTTATCTGACAAGTATAGGGATAAGCCTACGTATCGAGCTGCCAGGCGGATGTTTGATGCAGTTGGCATTGTCTATAATCAGTTTATCCCAACGCAAAAAAAGATTACTATCGACTTTGACTCAATTAAGTAAAATGATATGATTATCGTTAGTTAGACGTAGAGCAGCTAACTTGAACTAGTTTAATTGGTTTTATCCTGTTTGTTGTGTAATTCCTTCTAATAAAAAAGCATACAAACCACAATTACGTACATTATCTATATATATATTTGACATAACTATATTTCTAAGATGGTCTTCGGTTGTTGCTCAACATTAAAAAATACAAAAATTACTGCACATCTGTCGAATCGGCAATGTTTGAGTTCTCCTCAGACTTTTTTGACACGGGCGAGTCGGATAGATGTGGGGACAGGTCTCGCAGCTTTACCACATTGCCCACTGAAACCGAATTCGCAGCTTCTGTGACAGAATAGCCAATGTCCGGCGGCGTACCTTCCGGATAGCCTAAATAGTAATCGGCAATGCGGCCAGCCTCACGCAACCCGCTTAAATACGCGCCGTGGACAGTGGCCGGATAGTTGCGTATCGTGTGCTCACCGGCAAAGAAGAGCCGCGGTAGTTCCTCGGTGTCTTTGCTGAAATGTGGCTCATGACTGGTGGGCGGAATAACAGGTGCAGCGAGCAAATCATAGTCGCTGCCTGAGGAGCCCACTGACACATAGCTATATGAGCCGCGGGCCCACTGATCACTGCGCCAGCGAGTGACGACCGTCTCTTTAGGCTGTGGAACCGATGTATTGCCGAAGATATTCTTCAGCACGGACATACAGCGCCCGATGATGATGTCATCTGTCACGCTCTCCACAATATTGGCCGCCATGCCAGCGACAAGAGCCAGCAGCACGGGTGACGAGCTGATGCTCCAGAAGAGAAACATTTCCCCTAATAAAGTAAATCTTTTAATGTTTTTAACGTAAAATGAATAGAAAGTCAGCTACTTACCACGACTAGCAGTCGTGCTGCCCACGTGCCCAAAGAGATTCGCATTGGGATCCCAGAATATACGATCGAAGCAGAGCACCACCTTGTTCAGATTGCCAAATCCCAACCGACGTATCGCCTGCTGCTTCCAGTCTGGCAGTGGCGGATCGAATTTCACTGTATTGGCATGATGTGCCTCCTCCTGTGTGACGGCTACCTTTAAAACGCCCAGCGTAAGCGTACAGACGGCTAAGTCGGCCTTGTAAGTCATAAGCGAGTTTGAAGTCTTCAGATTTTCGGCCACAATCTCGACGCCTTTGCTGGTGTACTTGATTTCCTTGACCGCACTGTTAAGACGTATGTCTATATTCTCGGTGAGAGCAACTGGCACACAGGAGTACCCATTTCGCACTGTCGTGTGGTGTCCAATGAACTCGAAGTCATCGTCCTGATCCCAGTGCTTCAGCGACAAGTTGTCTAGGCGGGTGGCATTGGCAAACTCCAGATTGGCAAAGTGCCAGTCGAGTATCAGACGATCACGCGAGGAGAGATACACCTGGCTGTATGAGTGAAAAGTGTAAGGGTCAAGAGTTCATGTCTATAGATAGAATCTGACTAACCTCGGTGCGTTCTGTTCGATTTCCTGCAGTTTCATCTCCAATTTATGGCCCTCGATGCGTTGCTCCGCCTCGGAGCTTATAGCATCCTCCAGTTTAATTTGAGTGTTGCGAATCGCGTACTCCTGGGACGCATAACTATTTTCATTGTGTGCGCTCCTTGGCTGTCGCTGTTTAATTAGATTTTGAAGATCTGACCTAAGCGTCGCAATCTTCTGTAAGGTGGCTTTAAGCCGTTTTCGATGTTCAATGATTCTTGTTTGGGCAGAAATAATCTCGTGCATATGGGCAGCTCGTTTCTCTTGCACAGCTTTGTCTTGCATATTGATGATCCATTCGAGAGCATCGCCCAATGAAACTGGATTGTTGCCGGCATAGTTGAAGTCTAGGCGATGCGACAAATAGCTTGCCGACTCCAGTAGGCGGTTAAATTCACGCTCGATGACATCATCCTTTTCTTTGGGTACCGGTTTTCCGTCAGGTCCGTATAACGGACATGTCTGCTGGATTGGCACCAGATCCATGCCAATCTGTTTGCTCAGAATGGTCATGGGATTGCCGTAGACACCAGTTACTACCATGGCGCCAAGGTCTGCAATGTAGCTATTCTTGCGAAAGGTGGCAATGCGGCCGCCAACCCGATCTCTTGCCTCCAGCACAATGACATCCATGCCAAATTGTTGCAGCTGTTGCCCAACGGCCAGTCCGGAAATTCCGGCTCCAATTACGATTACCTTGCCAAGCTTTTTACTGGGTATTGGCGACAGACGCTTAAAGATGCCGAAATTTATGAAGCCGTGCCGTTCCAGAAACGAGTGCACTCGCCTAACCAGATTCGGGTCACTGTCAAAGGGCGGCGGCAGTCGCTTGAGCGCACTGTCAAAAGTCAACTGGGTCTTGGGATTGTCCACCCACATGTGTAGCAGGCTGTTGCGAATATTAAGGAACACTCGATGACCGAGTATTCCCGAGCAGCTTATATCTGGGAAGCACGCCTCCTCGTTGGGTGTCATTTTGCTAAAGGGCAGGCGCGACTGAAAGACGGCACCTTCCTGACCCGAGAGTACCGTTGGGGTGCTGTTGTCCCGCGCTTCTCCATTGGTCCCATTTGTATCCTTTGGCAAAGTACTGCGTGATCCAGTGCCCGTACTCTGATTAGCCCCAGCCTCCGTCTTGCGGGTACGTTGTTCGGCCTGTCCCTGACTTCGCTTATCTGTCAGGCCCGAGCTGCTACCCGAAGAGCCAGAACTGCATTTGTCGGAGGCCGTATTCTCCGCACTGGCAGTTGCCGGTTTATTTGTGTAGTCGACCTTAGGCTTGTTACGCCGGCTGGTACGTCGCTCGTCACTGGTGGCGGGTGTGTCATTGGAATCATCATCGAATTTCGCCTTTGTATGGCTAGCAGCCTGGCTACCACTCCCAGAAGGATTTCGTTTGGGCGACGGCTCGCCGTCGGAGTCATCGCTAATAAGGGTAACATACTCAATGGGTTCGCCCATTTTAGCGGCACTGGTACCACTACCACCGGACTGAGTAGGCTTCATTAAAGAACTATTGATAATGTTAGAACCAAACTGAAACTGCTCTTCAAATCGGAATGCGAGTCACTTCCTTATTTCAAAACTTACATTTGTGGTAATACAAAATCAAAACTCAAGCCGATCAAAAGTTGATATATAGTAGCTTAGAACGAATTTATTTTACACATCTTAAATTTATTTGCCGGCATTGAATGTCGGTATGTCTACTTGCACGCTAACTGTTACTTTAACTTATAACTTTAAATATTTGTTTTTTTTTTTTATGCATTGCAAAAACAAATCCTCCGATGTGCGACGGCTTTTATCGTGTACTATTAATGTTATTCTGCACTGTAAGCAACAGTGCTAAGCACGAACTTAACAGTGGCACGAAATTTAACATTACCTTGAGTAACAGACCTCAAAATATGAGATTTACTGTTGAAATTGAGAGAAATACATTTATTTTCACATGTGCATAGTAATGTAATATCCTTTGAAAAAAATGTTTGTTTGTTTGCATTTTATTAACTGAAAACACCGAGCATCAAATATAATTGGATCAGTGCTGTAAAATACTTATCACTTTGTCTATCGATACCAAGTATATTATGCGATTATTTCTGCACTTTAAATATAACGGAACATATGTATATAAAATAAAGCAGTGCAACAATTGAAAACAGTTGTAATGCATATGCATAATATACTGGTTTATTGTGGGTTAATAACGAACATGATTTTGGTTTTATAAAAGAAATTTAAAATGTTGGAGAGTTAAGTACACGCTTTAGTCACGCCCATCACAGCAGCCGTCGTAAATAATTTCACTGACGCAGGCTTGCACTCTCTCATTGAAGAAGTAATCCCAATGGCAAGTTTTCTCCGCAACTTCGACACCATCAACACATTCAATATAGTTGTGGCAATCATTACTGCTGCTGGTCACAAGCATCGTTCCGCGTCCTTCGCACCGGTTGTAAGTGCAAACCACTGATGTGGGCTCGGCGCACATTTGCCTAGTGTTGTCGAAGAAAAAGCCCTCCGGACACTGACTCCACCAGGGATCAATGTCGTGAACAGCGCCGTAGTCACCGCAGTAAAAGTAACCACGGCAAGTGGCACCGTCCGGCTGGTAACCCTTAATGGGCTTAGATTTCGACAAGCATACGTCCTTCTTGGAATGTGCATTACAAGCGACTAGGTTCTTAGCCTTGCAGGTTCCACTCTCCACGTCAAAATACTGCGCTGAGGTGCAGGACTTGAGCGTGTGCTTTTTACTCTTGCACTCGTAGTACTCGTTACAATCACTCTCTTGCCGAAACTTTGTTTTATCCGGCAGCAGCTCACATATATTGGCAACATCCACACAAATTGAATCACTTTCGTGCTGGCAGGACTGCGTTGTTTCATTGAAGTGCTGGGTGCCCTCGCAGTGGCCGGCCAGGGATTCTCCATTTCTACAGTACAGATAGTTGTGACAGTCCGTTGGATCGGCCACCCACTTGCCGTCCTTGCCCTCACACAGGTTGCCACAGTGCACACTGTTACTAGCCGTCGCCTTCACGCACTTCTGGGAGCTGGCGTCGAAGACCAGATCATCGGCGCATTTGTGCAGGATGCCGTTGCCATTTTTGCATTCAATGTACTCATTGCAGGAGGCGGGCTTCCGGATGTGGATGCCATTCTGGAACAGCCGACACATATCCTCAAAATTATACAGTGCTTGCAGAGACTGAGGCAGGCACAGGGCAAGCAGGATCAGTCCAATACAAAATCTCAATGGCACTAAAAAGCAATGGGAAAGTAATCAATCGTATATGGTAATATTCTCGGGAACTGTACTAACTGCCGAAGGTACGCAGCTCGCGCAAAACACCTGTCAATTATAAATGTCTTTTTGCTCACCTTGCATTGTTGATTGATTGGGAAATACCTTTCGTATTTCTGATTTCGATGTTACTGTTCAAATGGTTTGTCTTTAACTAAATGGGGATTGGTGCTTGGAGAGAATTTATATATGGAACAGAATGTCGCTGATACCTTATACCTAATACCTGATACCTGCTACTTGATAACTGATTCTGCAACAAATTAGGGGTATATGTTCTCAGCGGTTCAAATCTTATCTTTGTTTTGCCAAAATTTGTGCAGCCGTTGCCGAATGTAGCGCCAACCAAAATAGAGTTTTCCAAATAGACATTTTATTTATTAAGGCTAAGGCAGCTTACTCTAAAGCATTTCAGCAGCAATCGAAATCGTTTATTATGTGATATATGCCTGATAGATAGGTAATAACCAGCTGGTCTCGGCACATAACAAATTATTCTCGGCTCATAAATCCTTCGAATTGATAAACTGATTGCCGAACGCCGCGGCGTTCATTAACTCTATTGAAATTTTTTGTTTAATGTGCGTAAGACGGACATTCATATCTATCTCAATTTTTATATTTCACTTGTAATGGTACATGAATAAAAAATAAAAATCTGATATGGGAATATTTGTCGAGAGTGCTCTACTCAAACATACCCTCTACACTAAAATTGGACAATATATATTTATCCAAGCTATGGAATTACACATTTCAAAAAACCATTTTTTGAATAATAATAATAATAATAATGATAATAATAATGAAATTCTGTTGGAATATGTAGAAGGATACTATGATATAATATGCTAGATGATACGAAAGAGAAAAATTGACAGAATGTGAGAGAGCTAGAGTCGGCAAATGGGAGCCATTAGTAAAACCTTTAGAAATTGAAAATGATCTCGAAGGATCGATAAATGAAGGCAATATATAATCTGATAGTGAATATACAGATTTATAGTAAACATATTGTTGATGAGTGATTTGATCTCGCAAGAACAAGGAATTATAAATAATGAAATCATTTGGAGAGTGTCCAATCTCTTGTTTATGGTAAATATCCTGTTTAAGAATTTCAGACTTTTCTATTGTGTCTATTGAAGCCTTCAAAAAGAAATTCTGTCAAGAGGGATGGAAGATGACCTAACGAGCACTACCTATTTCTGTGGGAGACTTAATTCGGTCTACCCATTCGATTATAAAAAGTTTATTATGAATATAATATGTGTTCAATTGCCTTATTACAGAGCCCTTGATAATATGGCAAGATCATTAAAGTATGCTGCACATATTTCTTGCATCAAAGAATATAAGACTGAAAATATCTTATAGCTTGATGCCCAAAAGTATATTATAGAAAAAATCCAAATTACGAATTACCAATAAAGGAACGAGTAGTACGATGTCTGTTCGGCTCTAAGTCTCTAAGATAATTGAGTTAAATATGAAAAAATAAGGAGTAAAAGCTAAAATATATATACTTATAAGTTAACGTAATTAAAACTATTTCTGATCAATATTTATTATATATTATATACCCAAAATGGAGATATAAATAAATTTCAAGCTTTCAATAACGCAAAAATAAACTGCGCTCATGCAGACAGATGTACAGCAAGACGGATAATGCACAAAACTAATATACTCATTTTGCTTTCGTATGCTTTCGCTCAAAAGTATGCATTTCATACTTTTCAAAAAACGAATAAAATTACAAAAAAAAAAAAAGCAACAATTCCTTTAAGATAGATTTCGTAGAACACAATTCAGCGGAAATGGTATTGTTCGTAAACGTTGTCAACGATATGGAATGACACAATGACAGGCTCGATACGATTAGTTGACGAGTAACGCAGTTAGCTGGAGACGACGATCAATAATTGGTATGTCATTGAATTAAAAAATAATTACACAAATAAACAGTTGTCCACAAGAAATTGATAATCCGGACGGCACTTGACGATTGACGATAACAAAGATGATAAATCGAGCTGCGGGAAAAATAACTCAATGACGTTCGATCGGCTAGGTAATATGATTAGGGAATGTTCGCATATAAAGCCAGTCGCTAGAAATCGCAGCCCCATTGCTACTTTCTGGTACACTGAATAGAGAAAAAGGAAAATTAAGAATATGTTAGGTGAGGCAAAGCATTATCGCATTTTAATTATGGTATTTTTCAGTGTTTCAGTTGCGGGTAAGCTTATCTGCAAAAGTGCGAACAGTTTTAATTAAACGCACCCAGATAGGCTATTAGATGGAGCTGGCAGGCTTGGCTCTCTATATAAAGCATATCGTGCGATTGGTAGGCTTAGTATTGAGTTGGTGTGCTCCTACAGCATACGCGGCTATCTAATAAGTCAACTACAATCGAACCCAACCGAACCGGTCCGAACCCAACGCGATGACTGGTAGGCCTGTGATACTAAAATGCAAAAAATACCAGAATGGATAGCAGCAAAAGGATTGGGAATTAATCAGAACGCTTTTCATTTTGCAGCTTTCCACTTGAAGGCAACTGTTCTGGCGACGGCCTGCCTAATGCTGGCCAGTCAGTCCGCTGGCTATACGATGCAGGACATGTGTGCCCAATGGTCGGGCAGCGGATATATTGGCAATCCCGCCGATTGCAACAGCTGGGGCTACTGCAAGGGCCAGCAGCTTATAGGCTATGGCACCTGTGACAAAGGTCTCGTTTACGATTCGCAGACGCAGACTTGCCGGCCAGAATCCACCACGACGTGTTCGACCAGCGCCCAGAAGACATGCAGCGCACTGAAGACACCTGGATTCGTGGCCGATCCCAACGATTGCACCAAGTATACGTATTGCTTTGGGGATGGCACCGCCAAGACAGTATCATGCCCAGCTGGTCAAACGTATGCCGCCAACAACAACACGTGCGTGTGGGGCCCAACATGCCCACAGAACTCCATCTGCCGTTTCATGCCCAACAATATCTTTATTGGCGATCCGAACAATTGTGGCCAGTATCTGCACTGTGTCAATGGGTACGGAGTGTGGGGCCAGTGCACAACTGGAACATTTAACGCTGCCACCGGATACTGCCAAAAAGCCAATCCATGCTCCGACGACGACACCAGTAACAACATCAACAACAATAATAACCCAGATCTTCCAGCTCCAACCACACAGAACTGCACCACAGGGGATACGTTTATTGCCGATGGGAAGACTTGTTACGGTTACTACTTCTGCAAAGATCCTGCTACTTCTAACATTGGTGTTTGGGGCTCGTGTCCGTTAGGCTTGGAATTTGATCCAGACGAAAAAATATGCGTTTCTCCCGCTAGTTTAGAATGTACGTATAACCGTTGTGCAAATACTAATTTGACATACGCCGTTGTTGCGAATACAAATTGCACGGAGTACACATACTGTCCGACTGGTGGCAGAAGCTATTGTAATCCGGAATACCCCTATCTGGACGAGATAAGCGGACAATGTGTGCCCACAAAGCCAACGTACCCTGTTTGTGGACCCGTAGAAACGTAAAAGGAAAACTATTTTACAAAAACGGACAAAATGGATGATAATATCTTAAGGACCGCAGTGGCTTCATATTCAAACATTGCTAAAGTCGATTGCACATAAATAAATAAATCAGTTAATCTAGCACTCTGACCTAAGTATTTTCATATTTTATAAATTTGACAGGGATATCTATTTCGGGAACTTTGGTTCAATCCAAGTAATGGATGGATACGATACGATTAGATAAGATGCCTTTGTCAGAAGCGAGTGATATGAAAAGGCCATAAGGGCCATGTCTCGAATATTCTAGTCATCTCGTCGAGGCCAGAAATCGCTCAATTATTCAATTTGACTATTGTACGGAATTTTTCTTTGAATTCAGAACCGATCGAGGGTTGATGGCATGGCCACCGAAACAGCGAAACAGCGAAACATAAAACACCGAAAAAGCAAGTCACTGAAATAGCGAAACCCGAAAAACCCGAACAATCGAACCGCCGAGTCACCAATGGGCCATGTTATTGCCGTGTAATTTACATGCTGTGCGCTATCAGATGCGAGTGCTATCGCGCACATTGATATCTGATATCAGAGACAGGCAAAGACATTGACATCGACATTGCCTTCCTTGGGCCTGTGCATTTTCAAAATTGATTTTTTCGCTAAACGGCAATGAATGAAAGAATGAAGCTTTGCATATTTAAGCAGGTGCCGACCGGTGCCAGCGCATCAGTCAAGTTGTTGAGCTGCAGGCGGAGCTAGCGATCGCAACAATTTAAGGATACCGATAACTATCGCCGATAACCAACGATAACCGAGAACAGCATGAAACAAGGTAATCCCTCACTCCCTCACTCATTCACTCTCTCTCTCTCTCGCTCTTTCGCTCTTTCACTCTCTTTTTGATTGACACTGATTCACATTGTTAATGCCGTTAATTGTAGCTAGAGGAGTCCTGCCCCTGCTTGTGCTTGCCGTGGTCGCACTGGCCGGTGGCAGCAAACTAGCCGACTTCGAGTCTCTCTCGATAAGTGAGATGTGCGAGTTGCTGCCCACGGATACTAGCTTCCTGCGGCCAAATACGTGCAACTATTGGGTGCACTGTCCGAGCTATACCACCGCATTGGAGGAGGGCACCTGCGCCACAGGACTCAGCTATAACAAGGAGAGGGGCCGTTGCACCGTCTCTGAAAATGTCGATTGCCCCTACGAGACGACTGCAATGAACATTAACACCATTGTCAATGCCTGTGCCAACGAAACGGATGGCACCTTCCTGCCGGATTCCACAAGCCACAACTGCCAGGGCTATCTGCTCTGCAAGGGGCACCGCGAGGTCAAGGCCAACTGTCCCAAAGAGCTGATCTTCAATCCAAGATCTCGCTCTTGTGTCTACCCCACCCAGTACAGTTGCCCGGGCAGCAGCCAAAAAACCAAATCCCCGGTCTGTCGCTCCCTGTCTAACAACACTCGTCTAGCCAATGAGCAGCATTGCCACAAGTACTACGTCTGCATCAACGACGTGCTCTATGAGCGCGAATGTGCCGCTCATAAGGCGTACGATGTCACCCTCGGCCAGTGCGTGCCCGCAGTGAATGCCACGTGCTATGCCACCGCAGCGCTGCCCCCGCCAGAGAATACCTTCTGTCTGGTTAACGGCACAGCCCGCCAGGGCTACTTTGCGGACGACGAGTCGTGCAGCCACTACTACATCTGCAAGGCTCCCACGAATGGCAAGCACGACACGAATCCCCAGCATCTGCGTTGCCCTCTGGGCTTGTACTTCGACTACGAGAAGCTCTCCTGCCGCGATCGTGTCAATGTTCGCTGCCCGCTGGACCGTTGCGTCGATACCACCTTGACCTATGTCAATGTACTAGGCAACTGTCAGTCCTATGCACGCTGCTCGAACGGCGTCACCGTCAGCACTGGCCATTGCCCCACCGACTACTTCTTTGACGAACGCAACCAGGGATGCACGCCCGTTAACCCCAACTATGTCGCCTGCGCGGCCTGATCCTGTCTTCAGTTTATCATTCTATTTGCAACTTATTAAATTAGACCTCAATTTGGTGGAAGTCAAAGAGCATTGCATATTCCTTTAGTTCTGTTTAATTATCATTATCATGCACATACATATATGGGTATGTACATACAAATATGTATACATTAAAATTTGAAGGTCCGATTGAAGTTCCCATGCCGGAATATTCGAGTTCAATAATTACAAGTTTTCATCAGAACTAGAAAACTATTTGCGAGAGAAAATTCAGCATATAAACTGCGTTATCAGGCAGTCAGAAATAAATGTGATATTTTCGACGAATTCGAGAACTCAAATACGAATGCCTTGTACGACACACACCTGATGCCTGCTAATTAATACTGACGAGCGTTGATAGTATGCAGGTGCTTGTAGCAACTCACTGGTAGTAAGAGTCACTGTACCTCTACAGATAAACGGCAAGGTGAGGTGAGCGCAGCGCTATCACGAAAACAAACTGCCGAAATATCTCAGATACATACAAGGTTTCGGATCTCACATTTGAGGCAACTTGAAAATATTATTTCCAGCGCTCATCGCGCGGACAATTCTATGAGCGGCTCGACAAGTAGAACAACTCTACCGCCTCCTAGAAATTATTCACTACACATGTACTAGCAAGAGTGTGCTAGTTGCAACTGCTCGACTAGGAGTTACCCTCTTGCTTGCCTAATCATCTTCTTAGGGCAGATTCTCCACTTATGTGTATTTACCAAAGTCTCTATTTTTCGGAATACGTTCTCTGTGAACCTCGTAAAATAGAAATTCTCTGTGCTCATAGACATGACTAGATCGACTCAGCTCGTCGTTTAGATCTGGAAAATATATGGATTATATGGTGTCTGTAAACCCTCCTACAGCCAGTATACGACTTCGAGCCCGATCTCTGCTTACTACTACATATACTAAAGTTCAATTATCAATGTATATATTTGAAATTAACAGTATACAAGTTCTAGTGAAATTTAACACTCTGAATCCATTTCAAAGCTGAGGAGAGTGAAATTCTTTTCTAGATCTAGGAGGCAACATTTAAGGCAATGGTCAGACGTATATTCAAATAGTTCAAAGCAAGTGCTTATCAAGGTGACTTGCACCTTGTATCTATATTATATATATAAAAGAGAGTTGTGAAAAGTTTTCCAGCACTTATAACGCGAGATCTGCTGGATCAATATTCATGGTTTTTGATTTGTTGGATTTGTCTCCGCTACGAGTAGGATAGTAGATCTTAAAAATACTGAAAAAATTTCACGAATACTTGAAAAACGCGGTTTTTTCCCTAAAGATTCAAATTTCTATTGATACTCAGTAGGCTTGATAACAGTGACGGTCCTTCTCTCATATAATACAATAGTATAGAAGTAAATAAACAAATGTAGTCAGTCAGTCTACGGCACAGCCTCAGGCAAACCTGACTATTCATAAAAAAGCTAATTTTATAAAAAAAAAAAAAATTTGTTTGTCTCAGACATTAATTTGTGTAAATTATTCATATTTGTATATCTCGATTGTTTTATGCGAGGACGTATTCAGTATTACTATTAATAAAAATGCCGCGTCCTAGAAGATCTAATCTTTCCCGGCGGACCCATAATGCAATAAGGCAACGGAATAACGCGAGTCAATTATCTGACAAAGAACGAGAAATCGCCCGAGAAAGGCGCCGCGTTAGTTCCCAGCAAAGAAGGGCCTTAATTCGTGCTTCTTAAAGAGAGGCAACCCGTGAAACGGCAATAAGTAATGGTTCAAGGATTTTATTATCTGGCGATTTCCGACACACTACCAGTAATTCCAAGATCTACTGTTGCCGACGAAATAAACGCTTGTCTCAAAGCATCAAATCTGTGGCGATATGTAACCATATGTAACTTCAACTGTCTGTAAATATCATTCCGAATATCATTGCTCTTCACAAAAATACTAAATGGTTAAGTGAGCGAGCAATTTCGGCGGCTAAAAATAAAGATGTGGATGACCTTAACTTTAGAATTCAAAATAAAGTCGTTGGTACACAGTATTCATTCAAATCTATCGACTGTGTAACAAGCGAAGAAGCCATTAATTATCTAACTGAATTTTTGAACTCCTTGGATGTGCCTGGCTTACCACCGCACAATTTACAACTGAAAGTTGGCTCGGTAGTTATCATGCTTAGAAATTTAAACCAACCAAAACTGCAATGGAACGCGTTTGGTGATAAGAAAACTGATGAGCAATGTGATTCACGCGTCGATACTCAAAGGAAAATTTAAAGATGAAGAAGTTCTTATTCCTAGGATTCCGATGATCCCAACAGATATGCTTTTTGAGTTTAAACGAATTCAATTCCCGGTTCGTCTTGCCTTCGCCATGACGATCAACAAATCGCAGGGCCAATCTTTGACCTTTTTTGGCCTCAATCTAGAAAATGCGTGTTTTTCTCATGGTCGTGTACGTGGCATTGTACGTGGTATGCTCACGTGTTGGCAAGCCATCCGCATTATTTGTTCTTGCACCTGACCAAAAAACAAAGAATGTCGTTTACCACAAGGTGCTTGAATGAAAATCAGATTAATAACTTAATCAGAGTGTATCCCAACCTGAACAACATAGCTTTCAACAATTTTTTACTTAGAAATAATGGATAGGACAATGCAACGTTTGCCAGGCCAGCTAGTTTGTATATAAATATACATACATGTACATATATCAAATTGTAAATCCCATAAATATTAAATCATATCACATTTATATTGTGGGCATTGCCTTCAAAACCCACACGATTTGTGAGCAAAAAATAAACTTATCAAAGTCCATGGTGAGTAAATAAATAAATGACGCTATGCTTATGAAATTGACGGCTCTGTGATATGGTATTGGGCTATACCATTGTGTGCGTGCTTTTCAGGTTGCCGTTGTCGAGTCGCCATCCATCATTGCCGTATTTGTTGTGGATTGGGTAGATATCGCGCAGGCTGCATAAGATATGATCTGGTCGGTGCAGCGCTGGGTCTGTTCGTCGAAGTAATCGCCATTAGGGCAGGTGCCCTCGCCAATTTTGACGCCGTCTTGACAAATGGCGTAGCCCGTGCATCCATCATCCGATTCGTTGGCCAGCTCAATGACCGTATAGCCCAGGCCGACGCATCGGTTGTACTCGCACTTGATGTTCGATCGGGGCACGCAGGCGCCGCCAGCGCGGGCCGTGAAGAAGCGACCGTCATCACAGTCGCCGTGCTGGAGCAGCATTTGCCCATCGGCACCCTCCCTACAGTAGTAGTACCCATTGCAGCTGCTGTCGTCGGAGATGAAGACGCCTGCCTTGGGGCAAGTGTCCGGCCCCGCTGTCAGTGGAGGGGGCTCTGTGATAGCGCATTCCACATTCTGGGGGTAGTCACAGTCGCCCTTTTTGGCGTTGAAGTAGAAGGTGCCCGGGCAGGTGTCACGGATCACTTCGCCCTTCCAGCACATCTCGTAGCCATTGCAATTGAGCTCGTCCTTGATGAAGACGCCATCGGGCAGAATGTTGCAATAGCTGTCGGGATCCATTTTGGCAACGCACGGAAAATCACGGATGCAGGACTCAGTGCCCGGATTGTAGTTCAGTCCGGGGTTGCAGACGCCACGCTTACCCACACCGTCTGCACAATAGTAATAGCCATTGCAAGAGTACGGATCGGGAGCGAAGCCATTCGGCTCTGCCGCGCACGGATCGCTGGAGATACACTTGATATCAGTGGACGGCACGCAATCCTCACTCTCTCTATCATAGAAGAGACCTTTGTCGCAGGTGCCGCTCACGGGTTTGCCATCTACGCACTGTATCCAGCCATTGCAGATGCGCGGATCATTCATCTTCGTGCCTTCGACGACCAAAGTGCAAAGGACTTCCGGATCAAAAGTGGCTGCCACACTTGGCACTAACGCGAGGCCAAAGCCAAGGACGAGTAGGTAAAATACACTTCTATCTGCAAAGTATATAGTTTAGATTAGAATTCTCGAAATGCCATTCAAGTAAAGAGCCTTATAAGAGAGATAGTATATTGGTCTGAGTATTCCTGAAAGAAGTACTAGAGAATGGATCATTTTATGGGTATACACAAGTCTTCCTTGATGAGCTGTAAATTAGTATATCTAATACTAAGTAAGAATCCTATCACTTATTTTGTACGTATTATATGGGCACAGTATTCCTTCCATTTTATATAAAGTTATATATTCAATTATCGAATAGTTTACGCACTCATATTTTGCGGTATGTAAAGAGACGCGGAGGAGCGACTTGACCGGGCTAAGACAACGACTAACTGAGCAGCAGACCATACGCTTATTAAATATAACTTGTCACGCCGTATGTCTGATACGGGGACATAATTTTTAGAGCATTAGAAAAGAGCTGAAAGTGTCGCAATATGTTAAAATTAAATACGTATTTTTATCAACAGACTTATTCAGTTGATAATTTGGGAAAGACCGCACGCGTTCCATAGCTAAAGCCATTTGGGAATTGTTTAAAAATACTTTAAAGACGACATCAGGCACTTAAATCATCATCCAAAACAAATCAATGATCGACTGCCTACTATCTACATACGAAATTTAGTAATGTGAGGGAGGTCTTTAAATCAATATTACATATTTGTTGTAGATTTATTTATTTATTTATTTATTTGATTATGTTTGATTAGACATATTTATTAATAAAACTGTTCATTCTTATCGTACTTTAAACACAGTGTGTGGTATGATTATATGATTATTATATTTATTTTATAGAGGAAAATGCGTGAATTATAAACTGTAGTGGGCCAATGATTTTAGTATATTTATATCTTAATAAACACAGCACATTATCGTTTTGACAAAATCAATCCATTTAAAGGCTTCCAGACGGAGGGTAATAGTGTTGAGAGCATACTTTTATGATTAATCATCCAGGAAGCCCATCAATTTAGGAGTCCGTTTTTTCAATTCTGTTCGCTTATATTTTCGAATCTTAACAACTCTTTCATTTTTCATTCCCCTTGCAATTGGGGGCTCTTTATACACTGTGCATACCGCAATTGTTGATAATATAATAAGATTATCTATATATACTTAAAAAAAAGATGCAACGCAAAATCAATCCCCAGGTCTTTTGAAGGTTGATCTTTGAGTTCCATCTTTAATCCTACTTCTAAGCTCTTTCTTCAGAGCGGCAGCAGTCAGTGACCACACTCGAGCTACACAGTCAGAACGCGTAATCTTGTATTGATCATCGCAGGCTCAGTCTTTCGATTTTTCGTCTTTGGTAGCGTACAATCTGTGACTCTACTTGAAAGCTACGTACGGAAAATGCTGATGTCAAGGCATGCTGAGATCTCGGTCTGATCAGAGGATACAATCTATGCAGCCTACACTGCGTATAACTGCAAAGTGAACCTGAAACTTCACTCAACAAGTAGGTAGAATAGGCAGTTGCCTGGCCGATTCTGCTCTTTTATAAGACTTCCCGCTGCTGCCTAAGAGTATACTACATGTTCGACCCTTGAGGATGATTCATTCCTATGAAATTTGCGTCTCTTGTTATTCAGTGTTTCTTTTTTTTTTTATCGCATATTTAACCTCTGGCGCGACAAGTGCTCAAAAATAGGTTTTCATGTTCCAATTAGTGTACGCATAGTACTCTTTAATGGCTGCACCCAGCGGACGCTGGGTGTGGAAACCCGGCCTTATATAAGGCTCGAGCACGAGGTAATCGTCAATTGCTTTTCTCAAAGTGTGTAAAATCAATAACAACTCATCGCAAAGAGCGTCGCATGGAAATACGCGTGCATTTTGCATTGCTTGTGGGCATCTGTCTCGGGGTGTCCCAAGCCGCTGAGCAGCCGATTCACCAGGAAATCGCAGATCTGAGCCATGTAAGTGCCGGAGCTGCGTTCAAGGGAATGGCTGACTTATCGATGGGGTTGATTCCAGATTTGTGAGGGACGTGCGGATGGTCATTTGGTGGCCCACCCGTTGGATTGTAATGCGTACTTTGCCTGCCACAAGGTGACCACGCTATTCTACTGCGACCAGGGCCTACATTTCAACCCGATTGAATCTGTCTGCGATTTGCCGGAAAAGGTAAATTGCACTCCAGCGGATGGCATTGCCAGCGTCACTACCTCCACGCCCAGTGGACTGGCGAATGTCGACTACAATTGGTGGCTGGGCCGGCCTCAGCCGGTCTTTGTGGCCGTCGATGTGGCAACCGGTCTGGCCGTGAGCCCCATGGAGCGCTACGACCCGGAGCACATCGAGTGCCGACACTTTGGCGCCTACTTTCTGCCCCACCCCACCAGTTGCCAGCTGTACTTCATTTGTGCCTACGGTCATCTGCACCGGCACCAGTGCGGCCGTGGCACGCACTGGAACTACAGGAGCTCCGAGTGCCAGCTGAGTAGCGTCGCTGAGTGCTATGCCAACAGCCGTAATCCAGCTCTGGCTTCTACTCAGGAACCAACCTCCACGCCTGGCCAAGTCACAGTGTGCTACATTGTAAACATCAGCAGCAGCAGCAGCAGCAGCAGCAGCAGCAGCAGCAGCAGCAGCAGCAGCAGTAGCAGCAGCAGTAGCAGCAGCAGTAGCAGTACTTTCCCTAGCTTGCCCAGTTTGCCCAGTGAACGGGAGCCGACAACGATTGCCGTCGCACCAACCCCGCCAAGTGTGGCACACAGCGCCTTGAAGTGCCCCTCGGAGCGACAGAGCTATCTGCCGCATCCCGATGACTGTGGCAAGTACTACATTTGCATTGCGGGCATGCCGGTGCTCACCTCCTGTCCGAAGGGCCTCTACTGGGACCAGAGGGCTGGCTATTGTGACCAGGCCAAGAATGTCAAGTGCTTTCAGAACTAGCAAATAAATGCGCCCAAGAGCTATAAGCGTCCGTCTTGACTATTGATCGTAGTCTACCTTAGGGAACAGTCCAGTACTTGACAGCAGTCTCATACATTCGATGCTTCCGCCACCTAATAAAATGAATCATCCATTCGATTATACTTTATTTGAAGCCCTTTTGATTCAAATTACTTTCGCTTATATCAATAATTGGCTAATGCAGTGCAGTTTACTCAGCTGCATTTCCTACAAAATCCTTGCCAGAGTCAGCCGCTGCCATATCTCGCGTCGCTTTTGTATAGTCTCCGGAGTCTCCACCTCTGGCTGCGCCTGCTGCCACTGAAAATCCGAGAAGCTGGCCTTGACACGCTGCCAAAACGTCACGGAACTGTTCTCAGGATGCGATTCACTCCCAAATCCCACCGCAATGCCAACTCCACAAAGCCAGAGCAGCAGCGCACACGTAAGGCGAGGACTGAAGGATTTCGACACACTCATTCTTGTCGCTGGATTTGTACTGACAGATGAATGCAGCGCGTTGTGGATTTCTTGTTTATCAAGCCAGCTATCATATCAAATAAATACATAAATCGTATCCAAGTCAAGCTGCTTATCAAATGGCAATTGCTTTACAACGGATGATAAGCTATCTTAACATCAACTCTTACAGACGAGACAACTTTTTTGTTAACTATAATGAAATAGACTTGGATAAATATATATATAATAGCTACGGTTACCTCGTCTCCCTAAGAACCATCCGTCTCAGAGTTATTGAGCGAATGAGAATGTAGGTTCAAGGTTCCGTACTTAAGATTTACAAATTTCTTAAGCAAACTCAAGTGCTCAACTGCTTTGAGAATTGTCAAGCAGCTGGACAACGTTGCTTATTAAACCATTAAAAGATTCCAAAACAGCTGCTCACCAGAGGAGCAAGCCCTCTCTCGTTGCGGCCCCCAGCTTTGATAAATGATGTCCTCCGCGTGCTTTATCGCATGTCCTTCACTCGGCTAGCCAGTGCAATTATTTATATTCATAAAGTCAACATTTCATTTCAATTTGAGAACACAGTAAGAGTGCGCGAGTCGGCAGTGCCTGACTAGCAAATGCCCTAACTGATGGAGACTCTTGCAAGAGATTAGATCTGATTCTTGCAAGAGATTAGATCTGAATGCAGACCGTCAGATAGGAGCTGTTGATGCTGACAATGAAACACACACACTTTATGATACTCGGCCACGCCTCCTCGTCTGCGAGTTGCACACATTTTGAACAAACACTGAACTCCAATTAACAATTAGGTCAGAGCACAAATTTCAAACGGATCAAATCAACTGCGCACTATATACATACATATGTATACCGGCCTGATAATTATATAACACATTTCATTTTACATGAATAGCAATCTGTTATTATCTGTAATATTGCAAGACATGTAAGAAAACTCTGCACGGCAATGCCCGACTTGAAAATACCCTGCATACCTTTGTAAGATGAATTTTTTTGATCTTGTTGGTTGTCATTTTTATCATTTTATCATTATGATAAGAAAAAACTGAACTCATAAATGCATAAGGCAGTCTTCTAGTGTTGCACAATTTTTGAAGGGAGCAAGAGAGAGTTGCTTTGACCAATGCATTAGCAGAGAGGCAAACCGAATTTAATTAATTAAGTACGAGAACAAGAATGAAGTCTGCCCAAGAGACTAGCACGATTACATCGACTCTTACATCAGCTCAAGAATAGATGTATATGCTCTATGGGTTAGGCCAAGTCAACCAAGATATTTCCTGTAAAGTGTCCAGGGCTAATCTGAATATATTTGGAGATCAATATTGCAGAATTGCTAGCCCATCCAAGAAGAAATAAATTATAACGGAATCAAATGATTACAAAAAAAGGAAAAATTTTGCTTTGTTGTTGTTTAATTGATAAATTCTTTAACATTTTATACATATGTATGTAAATATTACTAATTTACTGGTGTAAATAAAGCTATTTTGTATTACGCTCTTTACTATGATTAGTTATTGTATTTTGTAATGAATACATACGTATGTAAATATAGTAGAGTGTGTGTGTGTAAGTTTATGTATGGGTAGGTCGATTGCGTCTTGGATGCATCTTTTGCAAAAAGCATTCAAGCTTGAGAACTGCTTGATAATATTTATAGAATCCAACCAAATAATTATATATGGATTGAAATGCCCACTACATATGTATTTGTGTGTGTATGTATCGCAATTTTAGACTGCGAGCTTGCCATGATATTTGACTATATAATATAATAGAATGTACTATTTTAAAACACATTTTCAATTGCACACTAAATAATACTGTGGGAATAGCTTTTTGTGTACCACATAAATATATATCTATACATATTTATATATCAAATTAAAATATATATTTAAAATACAATTGAATTGTTTATTAAATATTATAATATTTCAGGTGTGTTCTTTTTGATTAGTAACTATGTATAGGTATGTATATATATATTAATGGTTATATTTGTGGGTGTGTGTATACATTTTTCGTTATATTTATACAAGTAAAAGTGGTTCCTTGTTCTATTTTGTGTACAATTGTTAAGTACAGTTTCATGTTCAGAAACATTGATTTAGGCATAAACTATTGTTTGTTGATAGCTCCAATAATATCTTAAGTATTATATATATTCTAAGTCTGTAATACCGCATATAAATATATAGATTTACGCATGTATGTATATACTAGATGCCCGATTTAGTTCAGATTTTGCGGAATCATTTTGAATGGCAGGAAGAACGTTTATCATTCCTTAGGCACTACATATTCTATTCCAAGCAATTCTCTGGTACAAATACAAACAAAGAAAAAAGTAGACCATTATTATTATTAACATTATCAAAACTAGAGTGTGTTAAAACCTTCATGAAGTTCATTTTTGTACATTCTCTTTTTTTGATGTTAAATTTGTATATAAGTTATCACATATTTTTGTGTCCAAAAGATATTGAAACTTATTTCAAATCGTTGTTTAAAATCGCTGTACTAAATTGCAGGCAAATGAAAAAGCATAACGAACATCCCACTCGATGTCAAGATAACGGAAATAATATAGTAGGATCTGTCATACGTAATTCTAATATTTGATATTTCAACAATAGTAAATAGATATTTTCTTTGAGCGCGCTCTGCTTTAAGTACGTTCTACATTGCCTATAGAGAGCCAACTCCTCAGAAAATCTATTATAAAAGATATGCCAAAACTCACTTCTCATCAGGACAAACTAACCGGATTACATTCAAGAAAGAAAGAAACGAAATGGCAAACTGATTAGAGACATAATTTTATATACTACATAGTTATTTACTGTTGATAGATGAAATCAGAAAACGAATAGAAAAGCTCATGTATAGGGCGAAAAACTAATAATAGAGTATATTTTCGTTAACTTTATCAACAGGTTGTAAGAAATTATAGAACAGAAGGGGCCAAATGAATATCTACTTTAAATCATGGATACTAACTTTAACTATATGTTTCTACAGTTGCTTAAATGTTCTTGTAAATATTTATAAACATGCTTACATACATATTTGTGTGTTTACTTATTGATTAAAAATAGTTTTTACTAGCATTTCATAATTATTTCTTTTCCATGGAAGAATGTAATCGTATAACTGTTTAATATGATTAGAGTATATGCATATGCCGACTTAAGTATGGATAGACAATGGGAATGGGTAGTATAGCACTTAGATGGAATGTTGATTATATCGTATCGTATTTGGACCCAAAGGTGCAGTATTAGCGATTATGTACATTGACCGACTCTATTCAAGGAATCGCCGATAATACGGAGTACTCCTTCTCTTGCTGACTTCCTTGACGTAAGTTTAAGCTAATCTCTCAATCAATAAGTTGCCTGTTGGCCAAGTGCCTGCATTAGACGTCCGTTTCATTGCTTAAGTTCCGCTGGAGGTCCAAGTTGCTCTGATTGGTCGTTTGCAGGGGTAGCTGGTGCGATATTTGCTTCTGCAGGAGCCTGGGATCAACGTTGCAGGCGTTGGTAGTGCTAGGTGAATTTTGCTGCGATCGCGGGCTGGGCGGCGTGGGCGTGGCTGGTATCTGATGCCAATTAATACTGTTCTGCGATGTGATGTTGCGGGTCTTCAGCAGTGGTGGGTTCTTCGTGGACGTGGAGAATGCCATGCCCCGTTTCAGCGGCACTCTAGAGACACGAACGAACAGGTACGCATTTAGGTGGTGGAATGCATTAGGATTCAAGTTGATGGACCGTTCGTGACGTAACACATGTTGATGATGCGAGAGACATGCCATGTCATGAGACATCATGAGAATATGCAATGCAACATATATGCGAATATAGAGAATTGACACAGAGATATTAAACGACAATGATGCTATGTACATATGTATAGTTATATTTATTTCAGTTGCTCCCATCTTCTGTTCGGACTCACCTAGTTGGACTCGGCGGTGGATAGGAAATGCCGCGATGACTGGGCGACAACAATAAGTTACCCGAGTGACTAGTCGTTGTGCCCGGCACAAGCAATGTATTGTTACTATAAGTATGTTAAATTTCACTTTAGAACCGATCAGACCATTAATTCGCTGGACTACATTGAACTGAAGCATTGAACGAACCAAAACGCAATTCATTTGCAGCTACGTTTTCAGTGGATCAACAGAGATCTAGAGATACCAAAGCGCGTGCATTTACAGAAAGCTCGCATTTAGAAATAAACTCGCGAATAAAATAATATTTACTAAAGTATATGAATCATAAGAGAATGGTTCAAATTACATGATGTACCATTTCTACATCGGTACATAAATATACGAGTCTCAATAAAAATATAAACTATTATTTGTATTTATTAATTTTTATTTTTAATTATTCATTTTTCTATGTATATAAATGTCTCAATGTAAATATAATTGGATAGATCAATAACGAAATGCTAATATATAAAATAAAAAACAGGAGATACCACTTCGGTACCTACTTTGGTACATTTGTGGAAACCACTCTAAATACTAAACTTATTTAAGCTAAGCTCTCTATTTCAGTAGTTTTCAATTGCTCTCCGTACTCCTAGGAAATTAAAATGCAGATCACAAATGCGAAAAATAAGAGAAATGTTGATTATGATGAGATCGCAGGCAAATTAGAAGTTGAGGGAAAAAGCGTTGTTGGTGTTGGCTTCGATGAAAGACACGAGTTAAACTTGACTTTACATTATATGTATAATAGAATATATAATATATTTATTTTAAAATTGTATGCATTACAAATAAAAAAATATATTCTAAATTAGACAAGCTATGTGTATATATATAAATACGTTTTTTCGTGGTTTTTGTTGATTTAGTTTTGTGTTTTTTGTTGTATGTGTATAACATTAACATTAACGACGTATACGGACGGTCTTAAGGACTTAAACAAATGACTGGAAAATGCTAATCAGAATCAGATGAGTAGTGAATACTTGTGTATGCGATTGCTTGCTCGTGTGCTTCTATAAAGCAGGAAGCTGAACATTGTCTGTGGCGACTTACGTTTGGTTATGTTGCAAGTTCAGGTTGGGCAAACTCTGGCCCAAATGGTTTAACGGCTGTACGGACAGGGTATTCGCCGATGTCGATGCAATTGTGCCAATCTTTGGCTTTGGCACGCCCCTCAGCAAGTGCTGCTTGCCCTTCGATGCCAGGCCCTGGTTACCTGCAATTGAGTGAAAATTGAGTATCGTATTGCTCGCTAGCATGGACTACCCGGCCTTACCCAACAGACTGGAGCCCTCGTCGCTGGAGAGCGAGTTAGTCTTTTCAAAGTCAACGGATATATTCCGCGAATCGTTCCACTCAACGCTGCCGCTGTGGCTGTTGTTCGCACTCGACACATGGCTGCCGATCGAGGAGTTCATGGGCGACTTGCGCACACCAAGGGAATCGCCGGTGGCACCGCCAGCGCCGCTGCCGGCGTAGCGTATGCTGTCGCCCCCATTGCCCTTCTTCAGTCTTTGGTAAATGGTCTTGGCGCGCCACAGCGCGTCGTACCAGTTCTTGGCCTCAATGCACTGCAGCGTAAAGCCCGTGGTGGCCACCTGGAACTCGTTGAGATAGACGCAGTTGAGCGTGTTGTTCTGCCCCAGGTGCACGATCAGATGATCGGTCAGATACGGCTGGCGAATGACCTTGAGCGCACCCAAGCCCTTCTTGGCAATGCCCTTGCACACGAGCAGTATGTCAGTCAGCAGAAAGCAATGCACGTCGCTCTTGCCGACATTGTCTTTGAATTTGTGGTCGCCTTCCATGAACAGGTGGCGCACCTGGTTGGCCGGACAGCCGCGCATGGGAGCGCACAGATCGAACATCTGGCTGTGCTGCTTGATGAGCTTGTCCAACACCTCGTTGTTGGTGTCCTGCAATATGATATCGCTGTACTATATGCGCAAAAGTATGTATATATTTGAGGATATCTACCACCACATCATAGGATTCGATGCGTGCCATGACGCCCTTGAGGCGCTCGCTCTCCTGCCGCATGGTCAAGTGGTTGTTGACGCTGCCAACGAAGTTCTCCACGCTGTGTATCATCATGTCCATCACTTCGATGTCCTCCACATCAGTCATGTGCTTCTTGATGGCCGCCAACAGGAGGCTGTACTTGGTCAGGCGCTGCATGGGACGGACAACGATGTCGGCCAACCGCAAGCGGTTGCACATCTTCTGCGACTCACACCAGGCCAAGTAGACAGTGAACAGCGCGTTGTTTTGATTGAGCTCCTTGCAGTAAAACTGGCATGTACTCTGCTCCGCACAGTAAACCTGGAGATCAACACAAGATTAGACAATCTACGGGAAATAATAGCCGTAATAGTTGATCCCACCTTGTAGGGCGCGAAAATTGAGGCGAACGCTATGAAGCCTTCTTGGAAAAAGGCATATCTCAGGGGCTCGCGTGTCCTTATGCTGTGTGCGACCATCGGATATAGATATTGGGTCCAAAACTTAATATTTGCCTCGCACACGGATCGTACGTTTGAGAACAGTCTGTGCTGATCGACATCGATCAGCAGGCGTTCCTCCTGCACGGCCTCCAGACAGGCCAGAAAGAGCTACAACACAATCGGAGTATAGATTGAAAGTGTCCTATTATAAGGATTCAATTGAAAGCTTACGTGCGTGACCGTTTGCAGCGCGTGAATGTAGTAGACCTCTGTGGTGACCAGCTCCCATATGGCCGTTTGTATCTTAATCTCGCTATCGCTCATCGCATTGCTGTCGACGAAGTCCCGCCACGACTTGTCCATGTTTTGCAGATAGTTCAAGGCTTCAGAGATCGCGGGATTTTCGGAGTTGAAGGCATCTGGGCGCTGGGGCACTCCGTTCTTGGCATAATTGTTGAGCAGATCGTAGAGCTGACTCTGCTGCGGGTTTTTTATGCCGAATATGGAGGACCAACGACCGAGTATCTGCTTGCTAGGGGCACTGCCTGATTCACTAGTCTCCTCCGTTGAGGCCGAGGACAGGAGGCGTGGAGGTCGCTGTCGAGAGCCCTAAAGGGAAAGAACACACCTCTAATATCTATTTGACGAAAGCTCCATAAACTTACGAAGGATGCTGCCTTCTGCAAGGACTTCCGACTGCTGTCGCGTTCCGTAATAACCAGATGATGTCCAGCCAAGTTCTCAACATCCGTGTGCTCGTCCAAGAGGGTTGTCATGTTCGATGGACCTATGAAGAATCGAATGCTACGTAGATCAAGTATTCATAGGGGCTAAGAGTATCTACCTGTGTCTAAGTAGCTATAAGGGGGAATATTGTCTGTAATTTTAATCTGCGAAAAGCTAAGATTTCGCCTCTGCAGCATGTGCCTCAGCGCATTTCTGTAAATAGGGAATAGAAACTCGTGAATGCATTCATATAAAATGGACTAAGTATGTCCAGGACTCACTGTAATGTTGTGCCTTTGGTTGCTGGTATGAACTGCTCGTCAGGACACGGCGACCCGTCCAGGCAGAAGGATACCGAAAAATATTCCAAGCTTGAAACCTACAGGAAGAAGTTACAATCATCATGTAGAACTCGACAGATATCAGCCTATTCCCTGCATGGACCTGAAAGTTCTAGTCCCCTTGCTGAATATATACATATCTATAAAGATATCCCGTTCCACTCATTGTTCTCTGTATTATATTATAGATTATATGCCAAATAGATCACATTGAAGAAAGTAAATCCCCTTTATGGGCAATGATTGATGAGAGAGGATGAAAGAAAGCGGAAGGAGACTTGAATTGATTCGTTTTTCGGTCTCCATTTGAGTGACCCGTGCCACTCAGTCTAGACTCCTCCACAGACTCCTCGTCTTGCCTGGCTGGATGACTCACCTCGCTGCGTGTTAATAACGGTTTCTTGCGATGCATTAACGACGAAGTCGTGATCGTTGGGGCAACGCTCTTAGAGCCACCATAGTGACTACATGGTATTGAAGCACCTGAGCCAATTGCCGACGCTTGCAAGCCATCGCTGGCATGGCTCTGCAAGGTCTTAGACGTGGGTGTTAAATAGGTTGTTCCGGTTGCACTGCTGCACGCCAGGTGTTGGGCGGAGCTGACGCTGCAGCGCACACCTGATCCGATGCCGGCCTGACTCGGGCTGCTCGGCGAGAGCATCAGGGACGGCGATCGGCGCACAAATTGTGGTGTCTGCGTATAAATCGTGGGCGGTGGAACAGTTGTGGGCGTGGTGTGTGGTTGTTGCGGCTTGGAGACCTTGGGGGCCTGTCGTAGCTCCCCCTACATGAGGTATTCGTATACATGTACGTATTTATGCAGGTATGTACGTGAGTAAAAAGTAGCATTCAGATTGGAATGGATAGTTAGAGAATAGAGAAAGAAATCAGAGTAAAACGTAGAGAGAAAGACAAAGAGAGAGAAAGAGAGTGAGTGTGTGTGAGAGAGAAAGAGAGAAAGAGCATAAGCATAAGATTTTGGCATATCTATAAGGAGAGAAACCAATCAGTATAATAAATAAATTAATTAAATACAAGCTAAGCACTTCTAATAGAAAATAAAAAATATCCAGTAAAACTATTAATCACAACTTAAGCAGCGAACATATTGTATGATGAGCGAGAGACAGACAGTCTAGTTTCCGTTGATAAGAGGAAATCAATGAATGTCGCAGATGCGGGAAGAGTGTGGAAAATAAAAACATAAATCGAAAATAATACGAATTGCTTTTTCACATTTTCACAATTTGGATGTGTCCCACTAGGGGAACGGCCAGGTGGGACGGGAGTCGGTTGGATATACATAGCATGTTGGTTGGCATACATACACATACGCACGCACACACACACACACACACACACACCCTATATGTATGTGTGTGTACATGTCGTATTTGGGGGCATGCAGTGTTTGAACTAAATGCCATTTGTTTTTGCTATCGTGAACTGTTTAGCCATATCTTCACTTACCGATTGCGTCTGCCGGCCAGGCGTGTCCGCTGGCGCTGACATGGCCGGGGTCGTGGAGGTCTCGGCGGTAGCTGTGGGTGCGGCAGCACCGTGCTGGCAGCCTGGCACCGGCGTGTCGAGGCCATCTAAGTGGGTGAGACTTTTTGATTTCAGCTGAAATGGAATAAATGAAAGAAGTGTGTGTGTGGGTGGGTGTATGTGTGTGTGTGTGTGTGTGTGTGTGTGTGTGTGAGTGAGTGAGTGACAGAAAGACGAAATCCGCAAAGCGTCGACCCAATATCCGACATATTTATAATCAAATTGAATACGCAACTTTGTCAACCAAATCGGCATAGTTGAGTGTGAGCACACATACATACATACGTACATACATATATGCATATTTATGTATGTGCATAGATAACATGAAAATTAATAACAATTAGCCACTGAGCACATACAAGTTCAAGTGCTTCAACTCTTTAATTTGCAAAGATTGCCTTGCTGGCCGACAATCCACAAAGCCAAACCCAGGTCCGATGCCATAAATCAATGAAATGGAATGCAGGCCCGTCCAAATAAAAAAATGAAAAGCCAAAGAAAAAAAAAAACAATGATATACTATGCAAATTCCTGCATTTGCATGTTTCCATTTCAAGCTGATTGCACCTGAATCGAGCCAGGCCAATCAATAAAATAATATTTTATTGCGCTTGACTAGTTACAGCTTGACTACACACACACACACACACACACACACACGCAAAAAAGAGTAAAATGAATAAAAATGATTCAGTCAGGAAGAAAAGCTCTCGAAACAAGATAATTAAAGCACTTACAGGAGGAAAGGACGCGAGCCGTTCGATTGGCAAATAAATTGATTCGAAATATGTTTGCAACAATAAATGGGCAAGTTGGGACAATTATGATGACAGCAACGAATCTCCAACTTTTCCAACAAGCGAAAATAAAAGAAATCCCCATGTGACATTGTTAGTTTTCTTCATGTTTGTGCCGCATACACAAAAATACACTTACTCAGCATCATGTAATACATATGTGTGTGTGGTTGTGTGTGTAAATAAACTAAAGAGCGAGCAGGGAGCGAATAGCATATTTAGAATCGAACTTATAATTCAAGAGTTACTATCCAGATATCTCAAGAAATAAACAGTTTAATATAGAAATTTGCGGAAATTCGAAAGGATTAAGAAACTAAACAAAGAACAGGGTTGCAGTCGGGAGTTACCCTCTGCAGAATACTCATGCACATACGAAACTCTACCAGCTCCAATTTCTTATTTGCCCCGACCCCAATCGATCAATATTTATATCATTGCAGACTAATACTATAGTCAGCTCAGAGTTCTGAAAAAACTTCGTTACAGTTTGAAACTATACTATTGTAGGGGTTCTTCCGATTTTTCATACAGAAATCCTTAACTTATGGTCATAGGTTATACATGTACTCAATTTTAAATTTAACTACAATAAATGCTGCTCAAAATAAAATGGAATAAGTTCCAATCAATATATAGGCCGCACCAGATTGTCACACCTCTTATGGACTTTACTCATCCTTAAAACTGAATAATCTTATTGCTTTATCAGCCGTGTCTATATCCCAAATGGAATGCTTTGCGCTTATGCGGACAGACAGACATATAGCAAGACGGTCCCGGCACCTATGAGCTCATAAACTCATTTCACTTTCCTGACTGAGTATAAAACCATACGTTATGCGATTATTTATTTAGATAGTTTTTGTTCTCAAAACGAGCCAATTTAGCTGCGTGGGCGGACAGACGGAGGAGAGACCTTAGCTACAGCATTCCGTATTCTCGGCAAAATGATAATACTGCTCTCAGGTGAGGGCAAACTAACAATAAATGAGAATGTGATGACAACTGGCATCTCACAAACTCTTAGGAAAACAAGAAGAGGAAGAAGCAGGAGGAAGCGGGAGCAGAAGCAGAAGCACAAGTAAATAAAACAAAGAAAGAAATTGAAAAGTCTTTATTCGCATGTTACAAATTGTTTTCCGGCAAAGGAAGGTGCTGTGCCATGCCGTGCATTGCCTTGCCGTGGCCCAGTGTCGCCGGTCGCCGGTCGCTGGTCGTGGGGTCCCTTGCTGGAGCTAAACATTGACTCACCTGCAGTTTGCTTGTCGGCGGCGACACGACCAGACAGATTTTCATTGTTGCACGTAAAAACTCCTCGCGCTTGCTCCGCAGGTCCGCCGGCACTGCGATGGGCGCTGATGTGGCGGGCAGAAAGGGATTCAGGTTGCGCACCAAGGCGCTCGCGTTGAGGCTCTCGGTTGGCGAGGCGGACATTTCGATTTTCTGACCCGGATTATGCTGTTGCTGCTGCTGTTGTTGTTGTTGTGCTTGTTGCTGTTGCTGCTGCTGCTGCTGCTGCTGCTGCTGCTGTTGGGTTGCAGTTGGGCTGCTCTGCTGATGGTGCAACAGCCGCGTGGGCGAGTTCAGGCTGAAGAGCTTGCGTCTATGCCGACCCGGCGTCGAGGAGGAGCTCGACGCTGGGCTGGGCGTTGGTCCCTGCGGGCAGCTAACACCACTTTCACTGAACGTCGACTCCTGGGAGCCGGCGCGACTGTAAGCGGGCGTCGGCAGCTGCGCGGATCGCGTGCCAGTGCCCCAGCCCGAATATTTCACAGATGTCACATTGCAATCTAGCTGCAGCTCCTCGGGCTGCAGCTGGCCCTCCTGCAAGTCGTCGTCCTCGTAGGTGCTGTGGTAGGTCCGTGCTGTAATTTCCGGCAGAAAGGGATTGTTCGGAGAGGTCAACGTGTACTGATAGTAGGCGCCAGCATCGCCGCTCTCGATGGGCAATGTGGGGTCCACATCGGCCTCATCTGGCGTGTCCTCCTCGGGAAAGGAGCCCGTGTTTAGGTCGTGTAGGCCACCGACGCCGCTGCTGCTGGATATCACATGGGCGCCCAGCTGCTCCCACTCGCCGGACGACGAGTTGAACGAGGAGGCGGTGAAGCCATCATTCGAATGGCCCTGACAGCTGCGAGAGCTCTCGTTGCTGCTCCTGAAGAGAAAGTTCTGCAGGCGCGTCATCCGGACGGAGCTGCTCTCACTGGTGATGCTGCAGCTGCGGCTGGCATTGGCCGGAACAGCCGACGACTGATCACCCATCCGACTGCTGCTGCCGGTGGCCAGCTGTTCCACTCTTCGCTTACCCTCCCTCTGCTCCGGCGCCTCATTCTTGATGGCGCTGCTCATCTCGCTGCCCATTTCAAGGTTCAGCTGGCTACTGGCCCAGTGGAGTCCCTCGGCCTGTGAGCCGCGCAGCTCGCTCAGCTCGAAGTTGCTCTCCAGCGAGCTGCTCGAGTTCGTGTTGGTGGTAGCTACGCTGCTCAGGTGCTGGTAGGCGTACTCCGGCGGCGTGCACTCGTCGGGGCTGTCCAGCAGGAGGGCCGCGTTGATGTGTCCTCCTAGTGCCAGGCCGGGCAGGTGCAGTTGACTGGCGACCGAAAAGGGTATACGTCCCGCTGGATTGTTGTTGTCTACCTTGGGCAGCGGCGCCGAGCCGGAGCTCTTCGTTTGGCAATCGTCCGACGTCGATTTGACCTCCAGAGAGCTGTGCACACTGCGTCGAAACGAACGGCGCAATCGTTCAGCTAGTCTTGACTGCTTGGGGGGCTTCTCCTTTGATGGCTTCTCCTTAGCGTTGCCAAGAAGATGTACCTTCTCAGTCTTTTCTTTTCGTGTCTCCTCCACTATTTTCTCGTGCATTGGTGCGGCCTTCGAGTGCGTGCTCCACTCCGCCAATAGCTCTGACTGCGTTTCGGCGACCTCCGTTCCTCTGGCGCGTTTCTCTGGATTGGCGTATACAATAGATAGCGCCGCAAGGCCACCACCCATTACGTTGAGGCTCCTCCGTCGTGCTGCTCATAGACAGTTCGACAATCGGACAGCTCCACTCTACATGGATGGCAATACGCACGTGTACAAATGCATATGAACATATGTATGTATATGCAGCCCTGATTGGCCTCACTATGACTCGATAGACTTAATTCGCTCTTAGTCTGTAATTAACTTTACACTCATTAAGTTAAGAAGCGTTTGGTTTTCCCCAACAGAAACACAATGAATCATTCGAATTCGCTTGTGCCCCATTTAACTGTTAAAATTATATATTATTTATATGCATTCTATTGCTTAATTAGTTCATTTAAGTTGGTTACTTGTTGATTAGCTGTAAGTAGACAGATCACAATCAGAAATCAAATCAGCGCCCCGTCGTAACCGGCTGTAACCCGGAGGGAGCTCAACTATCTATCTATTACAGAACTCAATAAATAAATCAAAATAACATCACATAGACTTGACAACTGAAAATCATTTATAACTGAGACAAATCGAGTTGTCTCTCTCTCTCTCACTCTCTCTTAGAGAGAGCTCCTCTCCTGGTCACACGCTCCAGCTGCCCGCTGGAGCGTATCCCCGGCCATTACTCACCTTAGTTAGTTTAAAAGCATTTTGATATCGGCTTATTTATACTTTTTGCGCGCTTTCTTCCTTATAGCGAGTGCCTGCCTCTTACCGTACATTTATTTTGAAAAATTATTTGTTGCTCGCTTCGCTGCGTTACGTCTTCACACACACACACACGCGCGCGCATAAATATGTTGGATGGAGTATGCCATATGGATTTCAATTACCTATAAGAGACAAAAGGGAATAGTTGTTGAATATCAAATCAATCGAAATTTTCTTAGCCTAACCCGGCCACACAGCATGGCTAATAAGCCATCTATAAATAAATGTGCCACCTATTGAGACTCAAATGGAAAAGCCCCATTCCATTCTGGGCCGAGGGCCGTGCGAGGCATTTAGCATTTACCACTTGCCTCTGATGTCATTTCTATTAGCCATTTTGCACTTTTTGTCAATCATTTGATTTATATCGCTCACTCTGCCACGAAACTTTTGCTCAACCGAGAAGCAGCGGGCAGGTGAAGTGGCTCAGTGGTGCAGCCGGGCCACCACCCACCCACGTAGAAGGCAGAACGCAAAACTAATAAAAGTAGCCAGGCCAACCAAGCCCTTGCCAAGCTAAGCCAAGCCAAGACGAGCCAGGCAGAGCAGAGCATATAAAAACAAAATGCATTCTTGCAAAAACAAATTGTGGTCAAGAGGCCACGACTGAGTCATACTCTCTATTCAGACTATGTTGACTGGTCAGGCTGGGAGCATGATTCGCATCACTGTGTGATGAATATAAATACAATGAATGTCTTAATCGAGTAGCTCAGTACGATATTGCTATACATAGTATATAACTGCATTATATCAGATTAAACTATCAATAAATAATGAAATACGTAAATCATAGATTATATAAACAATTAAATAATTTAGTAATTTAATAATTAATAGTTTAATAATATAACTAGGTATTTAGTTTTGTATATTGCTTTAATAATTATTATTATTTATCATTCATAATTATATTTAATTAAATTACTGTACTGTTCATTATTAATATCTATAAAGCAATTTAATACAATCAAATTAATTAAATAAAAACTAATTTATTTATTTTATTTAATAATTGTATCAATTAATAATTTAAAATCTTATTGACACTTTATCATAGTTCAATTAATGTACTAATACAATTAAAATATATAATATGTATATATGTATATGATTATAATGAAATTATTAAATATTAATCTTATTAAAAATAAAATAAATAAGTAATTAAATTAATAATACTCAGTAAAGTTTAGTGTACTTATTAAGTGCTCAGTCGCACTACAAGTGGCGCCTGTTCATAAAAATAGGAAAATTAATGGAAATACTCTCCACTCAATTCAAAAAGTACATCAACTGTATTATAATTAATGAAAACCATTTATATAACATTTGCTTTTAGATTATAAAATCCTTAATATGGATGCATATTTATTAAAAATTTCGCTAATTATAGATATATATTAAATTATAAATTATAGGTATTGCATAAGTAAATTAAAAGCAATAATTATATATATACATATATTTCTTCGTATGTGTATTATGAATGTGAACCAGAATATATACAAATATATATGTATATGAATACACATATATATAGAGTAGAGTATTTTCCTTTCGGTATTCCAGCTATTCCCATTCGGCTATTTCCATTTTTGTATTCATGTAACACAAATATTGACTTGTAAAGTAATACTTTACGGTCGTAGCACACGGCTCGAGCAAGTTGAATGCTAAGGAATATATCTGGGTTATTTTTAAATATGGTACAATAAACCTACATAAATTCTATTTATATTCCACTTTTTTATGAAAGGCTTAAAACCATAGAAACAAGACATGCTTAATGCAGTTTACACTCTCCACGCCTTGTGTTTAAGGCGGAGCAGTTTGTAGGGCCAGGATACAGGTAGATATGCAAGAACGTTCGTATGTATGTATTTCTCAGTAGAGCTCATTAAATTTGCGGAATAGTTTTGACCTCATTGCACTTCCGTTAGGAACGGAACGGAAGGAGTTGGCTGGCCTTCCTCTGAAGACTTCTTGTAGCAACTTGTGAGGAGGCTATCTACAAATTTTAATGTGTCAAAAGCTGTTGACTCCCTCGATGGACTGGAAAATTCTAAGGTTGCTTCGAAATCGATTTAAATGTTTTGCTTGCGTGTTTTGCGAGTAACCGTTACTGTTACCATTACCTTGAAGGCCTATGTATGTATGTACAGTATATGTACAGTTAGTTCTTTATGTTCTATGTATTAAGGTGGGCCAAACTGTCTGATTCGATAATACCCTATATGCGCACACAGAATAACAGTAAACGATGCTATAAAAATGCCCTAAAATCACTCGGCTCACTTTCTTATATGTCTACTATAAATGTAACATATTATGCTCCATTCGCATCGAGAAAGCTGATATGATGGTACCCTGTAATTGCGAAGTCTAGACGAACATTGCATGCGCCGTTTGCCTGTGATACGACTCCGTTTACATTCCAATTTATGATTACAGGGTAGACGCCCATACTCCTACGATATATACATTGCCTTAGGCTCGCCGTAAATTTCGCTTAGCTCATTTTGATTTTCGATAAAGCATACCACGGGGAATAGTATGCTACGTGGTCGAAACTAGAGTCGAAGTTCGACTATGCTTTAACTACCAATTTAACGAAGACCCAGAAACAAACTTGGACGAATTTAATAAGCGCTTTGTTGTGCAACGTAAACTTTTCTTTTCTTTTCGTTTTTTTTTTTTTTTTTTCTTCTTGCCTTTGCCTTTGGTTTTTTTTTCGGGCTTGCCAACGAACAGGATGTTTGCAGGACATTTTACTGCTTATTAACGCCGTGTGCTCATTTCATAGAAGCTCTTCAAGAATAAAAGTAATAAAGCCATGAAGACTTTGACAGCCGAATCTTATTTATGTAAAGAAGCTCGCAAATTTATTAAATTCTTAAAGTTGCGAGTCTATTATTTGTCAAAGAAGTGGAAAAGTAAACAAAAGTATATAAATGAGAGCGCACATGTGTGTATGTGTGTGTGTGCATAGCATTTTCCTGTATCTGAGGGCATTTATCTAAATAAATATCAAACGAATGTATAATTTATTTGCCATTTTACAGCGTATTTGCTGGTCGAGCACTGTCGATTTGAGAGTTTTCATTTTATAATAATGGCAAGAAGGCACGCAACCCGACAGGAAATTGGATGCACTCTCTAGCCGAGCAGGAAAACTATTCTGCGGCGGGCCACACAACGCTGGAAAGCCAATCAGCATCATTATTATTATTACTTTCTATAAGGGCACAAAAAACCTACTTCACAGCTAACAAAAGTTAGAGTTTGCTTTAGCTTTGGCCCGATTTGCATATTTTTTGCTTGCCCCACAGCCTTTGCAGCGATAACGGCGAATAAAACGTCCGATGACACAATTTGCTAATTATATAACACAATATATATATATAAGCAGCGCATTGTGGGTTCACTTTCTGGATCAGCCATACCCTGTTGACCCGAGAGTCCTCTATGATATCCCAACTCATGGTTGCTCTTTGCATTCATGTCTTTCATGTATTTCCCAAGTTCAGCGCCAAAGGCAAATTAATTCGCTTCAGCAGACGAATTGTCAGACAATCAAATATCATATTTAAAATTAGAAAATTTCGCTTTCGCGCGCGCGTTCTTCCTTTCTTGCATTGTCTTACGTCATTTAATGTAATTCACGGTGACTTTGCCGCAGCGTTGGCAAGGTTAGGGCCCCTGTATGTGTCATCATTATCGCCCTCGCCTCACGTGGCACTGCCCCTGCCCCTGGCCCTGGCCCTGGCCCTAGTCCCTGCCCCTGCCCCTGCTTCTGCTGCGGTCCCTGTCTCTGCCTCTGCCCCGGGCCGTGCCTCTGCTGCTGCCTCTGCCTCTGCCTCTGTCTCTGGCTTCCACTCCCTTCATCTGAGCCTGATGGCCCTTCCAAGCCTTGCCAATACCAAAATCGATCGTTGTGGTTCCTTTTCGTGAAAAGCTATATATTTGTTATTGTTGTTGTTGTTTCTTTTTCGCATTCGCAGCTATTTTTGTTGTTGTTGCTCTGCCCTGTCTGATTCTACGTTATTGTTGTAAAAAAGAACAGCAACAGCAACAACCACAGCAACAACAACAACAACAACAACAACAACAAAAGAATAGAAAAAATTTACGTAAGTCGTAGGTGGCCCAAACCTCAGATGCCACAGAAATGTTGCACACGCAAATTTGAGTTGCTCGAACGTCCGTGCTGTCCAAAGTTGCCTTTGTTTGCCAATTTTTATGAGCTCCTTCTGCCAGCACCTACCTGGTCAAATTCTTCACACGCTTCGTGCATAAATACACCCAAGCACAAACACACACATACACACGCACACGCACACACACACACACACACACACACACACACACATACGCAACACCTGTAGACTAATTAATGACAAATTTCTCCCAGCTACGTGTGTGCGTAAATTGGTATATAATAAAATAAGAGCGTTACGCCCTCCCCAATTCCATTTGTTTGCAAATTGTGTTAACGTTGATTTAAGGTGATTCAATTAGTTTCCCTAAAATTGTGGAATTATGGTCGAGCTGCTTAGACCGGCTGAGTGAGCGCACGTCTAAGAATGTAAATGGTTTCTATTTAAGCGCAATTGATAATTATAATGCCCACAGGGCTGCCCGGCCAAATTATTTATCACCCAATACACGTCTTTTGGCTACCCGAAAAGACTATGCAAATTGCGACTTTTAATGATGGGTTCACACCGAACTGAGTGTAATTACGATACTTTAGGGAGCTGCCTGTAAAGGCGTCCCAAACCTTCTCTACTCCCCCATCAATTAAAGACGCCTATTGCGCGGTTTCTTCATTATTTTACCGAATACCAGTTTCAAAAAGTCAGTTTCATGTAAATATATACATATTATCGTACACCTCTTGAACTCCGGCTATTACTGTATTACTGCTCCATAGCTCCTATATTACTGCTCTATATGTCCTGTATATGTATATATATTTAACTAGAAGCTGACTATCAACATGGCTAGCCTTGTTCACGAAACAAATCACAAAGTTTAGATGATATAGCTTTACCCACGACTTCTGTGCCTCTCAACTCTCTAAAGCGAAAGTTTAAAACCCTATATCTCTTTAATGAAAGCTCCAATTTCAATTAAATAAATTTTGTTATATACTTGATATACATATATTTTCAACAACAAAAGCTGAATAGGTTGTCAAGATTTTACCAATAATTTGTGACTGACATAGACCGAATATGTATGCTAAAATTCTAGTCTCGAAGGCAGTTTTGGGATTTCATATTTCTCGAAACTATGATATTTTACTATTTGAAGAGGATATTTGCAGTCTTCTCTACAAAATGTATACCGAGAATATCAATACACATTTGGAATATTTAAGTCCTCTAGCATATCGAAAGGTTTACTCTATTATTCTTAATCAATTACGCTGACGTGATTCAAATTTGACAAACATTCAAAAAGAAGGCTTAGCTAATTCGAATGTTCAAATCATAGGGTAATCGTCGCATTCATTGTCAAATGTCGCAATCTATAGCCATACAGATGATAATACAATAATATAATCCATATGCCATACATATGATATTGCATTCATATGCTAACACCCTATTAAATTTTGAACGCAATGCGGTTGTAAATCCGCAGGAGATAACTTTGCATAGCCCCAATGTGCCCAACATCGTAAAAGGAGCTTACACAAAGCCGAAACTGTACCAGGAGTTAGCAGACAATTTGTCTTGGGTCCCTTTCAGGGGCCTCGAAAGTATGAAAGCATATAAAATATGTGTAAACAGAAGATACGTGATGTTTGCGTATAATTTCAATGTTTAGTTAAAGTGTGATAAAAATTAATTAAAACATTCATTGCATTTTATGATGTCCTGTTTGGCTATGGCCACATTCATAAATAACAGTACAAATATTTATGCTTTGGTTTGTTGTCGAAAAATTCCACCGACCGCCCAGCCCGAAAAATGCGGCAATATTTCTCAAATTAAATTTGATTTATGACTTTTGTCCCATCCACAGCCGCAGCCGCAGCTACAGCCAGAGCAGGAGCAGGAGCAGGAGCAGCAGCTGGAGACAGAGCAGGAGCAGGAGCCAGAGTCAGAGCAAGGAGCCGAGGACCAAAACGTAATATTTACCAGTCGCGCTTCGAGCTGGAACTGGACATATCTTCGGGATACTTGTTTGTATTTACTTTGACTCTCATCAGGTGCCCATATGACTGGGGGGGAGACGTGCTGACGTCATCGCTCGCACAGCCTCCAAAGATGTCTGATATGGCCATTGAGGCCATACGGCAGACATGACCGCAAAGAGAGCAGGAGCAGACAAAATCTCTTTGTGTGTGCTGACTGGATGCACTGCGCGAAAACGCGTGCACGAAGATGGAGCACGATTACGTAATCTAATTATAGCTTGCGTAATATTTCATTTCAAATAGTATTAAAAGCCAAGCATATGAAAGCAACAAAAGAAGTTTTTAGGTCTTAGCGAATCTAATATTGAATACTTTTGGCATTTTACTCGCTTCACAAGAGGAGTAAAAGGTTTGATTTCACATTCTTTGTTAATATCCCATAAACATGTATATTGTTTTATCGGCAAACACTTTGAAATTCTGAAATAAAACGTTTTGCATTGAAAATATATGCAAATCAGTGAATTTCGATTATTTCGCTTATATTTTGCGTGTCTTTTGCTCAAGATGCATGAAATATATGAAGGCTCTGTGTGGCTGCAGGCTCCCTGAGTGCCTCGCTCCCTGGCTCCCGGGCTGCCTTGCTGACCTTTCCAAGATGTGCGCTCGTAAAGATTCTCGTATGGCTGGCAGCAGCAGGAGGAGGAGCGTAGCGCGTGCCTGCTCATAAATATTTTTGTTCATTTTTTTCTTTTTTCTTTTTTTTTTTTTTGTGTGTTATTCTTTCATATATTTTTATTTTGTGCGCGCTGGTCGGCAGGTGCTTAGTTTTATTGCAGCCTGTCTACGCTTTCACCTTGCGAATCGAATTGAATTTCAGAGCATGAAGCCAAAACATCACTGGAGGCCACTTAAAGCGGCCGTCCAAGTCCACGCTGGCGGACTTAACTGCTGCCAAACGTAATTAGCATCTAAATGCATTGACGAGGCACGGACAGCAGCAGCAGCAGCAGAAGCAGGCGCTATACTATATAGGCTCATCGGGCGTCTAATGCATATTACAGCAGCCAGTGTGCCAGAGAGACATGTGCATGTATGTGTATGTGTACATGTGCGCGTATACATGTTTACATGGCTGTGTGCAGCGTGGATCGCGTGGGCTGCACCAATAAGTATGCTGCATAAAATGAAATTGGGTTATGCATATTTGAAAGGATTCGTACACCTTACTAGGGGACATGCATACATATATGGCAGAGGCAAGCATGCATATAAAGTACATTGTCATCGCCAGAGACATCGTCCTCGTCATGCACAGCAACAACAACAACAACAACTAATCTAGCTAAATCTCATCATTTAACAGCTCATTTATTAGCGAGCGTAATCGATATTATTTATCATATTTATGCCGGCATCGTACACTTTATACAATGACTAATCTCTTGCATGTGTATGTACTATCATAATAAGTAATAAATTATACCAGACTGAATTAAATGATCAAAGTGACCAAACAAGCGGCAGCCAAACCTACATCGTCCTTAATCAAATACGTTTGTATGTTGTTATGCATGCACATAAGTGGTAATGTATGTAGGTTGTCAATCCGGCTTTCCTTCCTGCCCTTGCCAGCGTGTGGGCCCACGGCTGCTGCTCCTCCTGCTGCTGCTGCTGCTGCTGCTGATTCTGATTCTGATTCATCCCGTCACTATTCACAACAAATCACTTTATCCACCCACTTGCATATGAATCGAGAAATCAGTTATTCCTGTTAATTGCATTAGGGTTTACGGCCGCCAATAACTACCATATTTGCATGGCCATCAGGTTGGGAGACAGATTCCGGAGGCATTGAAAGGTTTTTGATTTTGTTTTTGTTTTTTTTTTTTTTTTTTTATATTATTTATATAATTTCGTTACTCAGCGCGCTGCCTGCAGAACTGGTAATTCATTACATTTACACTTGTACATATAAGTATTACGCTGCACTTAGTTTTGTTTGTTTTTGGTTTTTATTTGCTTTACTTTCATTTCGTTATTTTTATTTTATTTTATTTTTTCTGCTGTTCCCCGCGCAAAAACAGCCACAACCACAACAACAACAGCACAAGCACCAACACCAACACCAACAACACAAAAACAGAACGTAATCGTTGTGCGAATGCAGAGAACTCGTAGTCCTAGGACGTAGGACGTGTCGTGGGTCGCGAAAGTCTTTTGGTTGTCCGCACAGCGCGACGTACCGCAACGAACTAAAGCGGCGGAGGACATATTGGTTCGTTTAAAGGACGAGGGCGACGAACATGGCATTGGTAGCGTGAAAGCTGAGAAAACACACACGCTTGATAAGGATAACGGCGTCCAAGGACATTCGAAGAGAACTCTCGCAGATTGCCTTTCAATTGACACGCATGCAACTCTCTCTTAACTGACTCGCCTGCCCCTGCCTCTAAGGGATGATTTGTGGTCGAAGACGCAAACATTTCAAGCATTTCACCTTCAATCTATGCGAGATTTTTGCACTGAATGACAAACTCTAGCCGAGACTACTCGGCCTGCAGATGCCCTGCAGGGCGAAACAACCTACTGCAGAGCTAGCACTTCTATATTTACTTCTCAATTCTATTTCAAATTATAATATAAAATTAATATTTCAATTAACTTGCCACTGAAGTATATGCTCGTTAAGCTCCTTCGTCAATTACTTTTCGAGCACACCTCGCCTGCTAGCAGCTAAGAGACTTTGAGCTCTCTCGCGCTCTCTTGCGCGCGCTCTTAACTTCGGGAGCTTTCGGCGAGCTTTCCGCGATAAGCCATTGGTAAACAAACGTTACGTTCATTCATGGAAACAGCAACAACGAATTTTGTCGTGCCCAGCGCGAAAATATAAACATTCCGACATACATACAAACAAGAACACATACATATATATGCACAAATATTTGTATATATACACACATGTGTGTTCACATATGTATGTAAGTATATGTTTGTATTTTTATATAGACGGCGATTTGCAGATTCGGCCGACTCAAAAGAAATAATCAAAATAAAATATGCTGAAAAGCTCAAACCACGGCGCCATGTGCCATTGGCTATGACTCATGGCGCTTGGCCCGACTTACCGTAAATCATGGCTCGCACTTTATAGAGCCCACGAATCAAATTATTAATGTGCAGCCACAACTTACGGGATGACAATTCTACATATGTAAATAATTCCAGCCATAACGAAACACTTTTTCTAAATTTTGACAATACTTCAAATTGATTGATCAAAATAAAAATATACATACGTATGCATATAAGAGCTGGTTTATATATATATAGTAGTGTCCATAGCCTCTATGGAGATCATTATAAATTCAAAGTTTATGCAAATATACATACATATGTATGTATATTAGCACAGATATTTATTTATACCTACATAAATATACAATACACATGTTTCCATGTTCGTCGGCCCACTACACATATGAGATGCCCCTGCATTTGTATTCATTTAGTCATTCAAATACTCGTTGTTGTGACACGCCTCGAAAGCTCTAAACGCCGCCTACTGCGCCAGCGCTTATTGTTATTCCTTGGTTGATTACGAGGGGCGTTTGAAAAACTTGCGCGTGGACAAATCCTTTAAGTTGAAACTACTTAGTTGACTTTAAAGATTGATTGACAAAGATCAGTAAAGAGTTAACTAATACGGAAAAGTCTAAGCCGCAATTGTGTAGAGCACATCAAAACTCTTCTCTTAGATTTAATGTTAAACAAAAGGCTTCAGAATTTCACTTTATTGTATGATTCAAGTTTATATACTATTAAAATAAGTCGAACAGCTCTGCATGCTGCACAGATGTGAGAGGAATCAGCAGATCATTTGTTATGTATTAGACGCTCAGATATTTGCCAGCAATCTACTGAGCTGCCCTCGTATGTGCCGGCTTTTACTGCACACTGTGGCAGCGGCACAAGCAACAATAACGACAACGACAATGCCGTGATTCATCGCAAAACTCAGCGAGACATATAAAATATATACATATATACTACACAGATACAATACAAGTATATATAGAAATACACATATATGTATGTATGTGCATGTATCCATATAAGATTCCAAAATTAAAGTCTCTGTTTGAAGTGCATGCATTCGAATAAGCGTGACCGGAGTTTGCCTCCGATTTTGCAGCTGCTAATTATGTGCGAGTGTAAAAATAAAACTTGGAGCAACCAACAGCAATTGAGATTGCAAAACTGGGACAGATCCTAACACCCAATCACTATTTAATGGTTATATCTAGGTGCTTAAAAGCAAACAAAAAAAAACTATTATCAATTATACGTAACCTAAGCATAATTTATATACATCTTTACATAATATATATCTTACATATAATCTCATATATAAGTATACTAAAAAGTTGAGGTCAAAGTTCATTGGTATAACTTGTATAGCAGAGCTCTACAGCTCCATGAGAGTATCAAAACGGCGGCACAGAGAAATAATCTGTTCTGGTTTTATTTATAGCAATAATACTGAAACGAGTTTCTAGAGCGCAGCTCGCTTTGTGTCCAAGGTTAATCGATTTGAAGGTCTGCAGTTGCCAAATATTATATTTATCAAAATGAGCTGAGAAAACAATGTGTTATCAATGGGCAACAAAGCGCTAAGTTTTGGGTTGCCTTTTGAATGTTGATTCCGGCAAATTTTCAAGATCAGACTGAGTTATATTAGTAGGCCTCAACATCTCATAAAGAAACTCACATACATATAATTATACAACATTATTAGTAATAATTAAAAAAAAAAATCATTTGCAGAACCATTAAAAATCATAAAAGCAGTGAATAATGAAAATTGATTTTTTTTATGCGCCTTAAAAAATTAAATATATTTTTGGGTGTTTTAATATGTTTAGAATTTCTTTTTTTTTAGTTAGTTAGTATGTCAGAATGGTTTAAGTAAACCTTATTCTATTTAAAAATCCGTTTACAATGATCCAGAGGATGATTTACTGTTATTGTCTTGACCAATTATTTTGTATGGCAGTATATACCAAATTTATTTTTATTGTTAAAATGTATTTTTAAAATTGAAAAATTATTAAATTCAATTATTTCGTATAAATTACAGGAAATACAACCAATCCAAAGAAACTTCTTTAAGAGTTATTCGTCTACAGTTTCTCAATTCTTTATTAGCGCTAAATATTTAAAAAGTAATTATTTATTTATTTATTTATTTTTTATTATTAATCTTATTTTTATTTATTTTTGTATTTTTTTATTGTAAGTTTAACTCTGCTCATTGATGGATAAAATTAAAATTCATTCATTGAGAAGAAGAGTACAATTAAACCGAGCTAATTTAAATTGAGCCTATAAACGAATTGCAATTGTTTGTTTTGCCTTTAATTTGAAAGCGCCTTTATAAGAAAATTTGGATTCAGTCGAATATGCTTACGCGAGCTGAAGAACAACTAAGCGCCGTCAATGATGACGTAATTAGCTTTATTTCCGGCGCACGGAATGACGAGCTTGTCGCTTTGTGGTTGACCATGATTAATACTTTCCGAGGTATATGGAGTATATAGTACAAATGCAGGAGTTACACTGCAAACAGAAATACAGAGAGAGAGAGAGAGAGAGAAAGAGAGGGATAGAGAGACAGAGAGACTAATAGGTCGACATAACGGAGTTTAGTGCGATAAGGCATGACAGTTCCAGTTGAGATAAGATAACGAGGCGAACCGGCGCATGCGTAGGCGCAACAGCAACGCATTCGGCATAGGTTTAAACGATTTCGAAACGCACCTGTTATCTGGTCGAGTTATCTTATCGGGGCACCTGAGCAACAGATTGCAAAAGCTACAAATTCTTGTCACTTGTTTCCAAGTTTCTATCTGCTATGTATTCAGTTGAGCAGCGACAACCAAACGAATACGAATCCAAATTCGAATAGAAAACGAATACAGTTCGAGTGTGTGAATATATAGAGAGGACAAACGATAAATATGGTATCTGTGGAAACAATTGGTTCGATTTTCATCAAAGCACTTAAGCTGGTAAGCCTTGAGTTCTATATTTAATAGAAACTAAGTCCTGGCCGCTCAGTGACGAATTTTTGCCCAGCTTGGCTTGGAAATATGTTGAGCAATGGACTAACTCTGCTGGCCTTATCGGTCTTATCTGTGCCTGCCTGGGGTGGGTTACTTATTCGTAATATTACTCATATATACGAAAAGCACAAAATTAAGTGCGGGTCGTGAGTGCGCAATAGGTCTGGCGAAAGCTCTATAGGGCGGGGCCAACGAAAGATCGTTACAGCGTCTGATTCATTAGCCATTGGAAATAGCAGCTAAGCCAAGCCAAGTTAATTATGAACATTTCATTTACATTCTATTGATACTCAATCTTTGCAGATCATCAATCTGGTGGTGATCTTCCTATATCGTTGGGGCGATGGCGGCGAGTTCCTGGGCATTGGCGGCACATGGAATCTGAACGAGGAGAAGAGCGCCGATGCGGAAATCGTGGCGTCCGGCGTGATGGTCGGCTTCTTAATATACACGGGGTGCCACACCATTGCCTACTTCTTTGGCACCACCAAGCACAAGGGGTAAGCACAGCTCTGAATCCTCTCTATCCGCTCGACCCACTCTGATTCATATTCCCTTGCCCATCCAGCGAACTGTGCGACACCATCATGAATGTGGTGGGCACCTTTATGTGGATCGCCGTGGGCGGTGTGGCGCTGCACTACTGGAAGGGCTACATGTCCGACGAGGGCTTCCTCTATGTCAACTCGGAGCGTCAGGTGGGCATCGCCATGGGCTCGCTGTGCGTCATAGAGGGCGCGCTGTATCTGCTGGACACCGTTCTGGCCTGCATACACTACTCCAAGGGCGACACTGACTACACGCAATGAGCAGGGAGCGAGAGTGAAGCGTCGCTGGAGCAACAGCCGAATAACTGACAACATATTTTTTCATTTTCTACCAAATTCAGTTAACTCTAAGTGCAAATTAGTTCGTAATCTACTTATCGAGCCACTCGTGTATGATTCGCTCGTTTAACGTTTTATCTTATTTACCCACTAGCAAACCATTTAGGTTTCGCTCCAACTACACACGTTGGCTAATACAAATTGCTAAGATCAATACAATGAAACAAACAAACAAACCACAATCGATTGTGTTCATATTTGAAAGGGATGTACGGCTCTAATGTACATATATATCACACAGAAAGCCTGGCTCACATATTGAGATTTGTGCTTTGTATTTGGCGTTCGGCTATTATAAATTCTAAACAGCTCGTGGTTGTGTTTTATAGGTCTTGTAACCTTCCCTGAACTAGCTCAGTTGCATCTTTAAGCGTCATTATTATTCAAAGCGTTGCCCGCTCGCCATAAAAAGCGAAATATTTTATTTTTTACCTGTACAGGTACATACTCGTATATATGTATATGAGCGTAAGTATATAAGCAAAGGGTTGTCTGTATACGGATCAAGGCTGTAAACAGGTTTTCAGCTAAGCCGCTTAGAATCCGCAAATCTAATGTATTTCTGAAGAAATCAAATCTATGAAACTGCCTTAAGCACTCAATTGAATAAGCTCCGTCTCCTGCTTATGGTTATTTCCAAAAGAATTTCTCTAAATCTGGCTAATGCAGAATGCTCCACATAGTCTTTATATCTGAGTTTTTCGATACTATGGGGCTCTATATCAAAATATGCAGCGAATGACCAAGCTGATTCCTAGCAACCGCCAAAGGGTGCTGGGATATCAATAAAAAGCCTAAAGATGACGTTACTATGACTAATTGAGATTTGTGTGCTTACATTGGAAAGCTTATAAATAGATAAGCTTTGCGATGTTTTCTTATTCATATGTTCGATAGGATTATAGGAAGTTTGGAATCGTACTTGGTACATTTTGATATTACTCTTGTTTGAAAAAGTCGGATATGAATCATAGGGCTAATACTAATGGTGATCACGGACAATCGGTTGTTGATGATGATGAAATAGATGTTGCTGACGAAAATGAACATGATGATAATGATGATCTAATTAACAAGATCATTATTATCGAAATTTGAGTATCAACAGCTCAACTCAAATCATCATCATTACAATTATTAATACCATTTATTACATTATTATTGATATATTTCATTTTAAATACTTAATTACAAATATTTAAAAGTTTTACCAGGCACAGCACTACACTACGACTGACTAATAGGAGGTCAGGGATGCGACTGAGCAAACGTTATCGTTGCTTCACCCTTTTATAGGTGACAACTCCACTCTGAATGGAGCCTATTACTCTCTACTCTTTATTGAGTAAATTTTTATGCACACGGCCGAAGGGAAACATTTTATTGGTTCTATACAATTTCCGTCTTGCTGTTCGTCTGCTTGCCCGTTTGAATCTGAGCTCTTTTACCGCGATTGAAGGTAGACGCTCAAAATGTAGACTACTTCCATTGACAACCTAACATCGAAATTTTATGGTAGAGCATAGCAAATGGGGTAAATCTGTATCTATTAGGGTCTAGTTGAAAATTCAAATTTTAACGAATACGTTATACATATACATAGTATATATTCTAAATTTCAAGCCTCTTAAATAAACGCGTTTCTGAGATTTCGCGATTGGCTTTGGCTTTGGTAAATTCTATTTTTAAAATCAACTAAAAGCCTGATCAGTTTAAAACGGGGAGTATCGTAGATTTCGACTCAACAACTTTTATAAATCTCTAATTAAAGCAACTAGCTACAACTTTTCCTGAAATGCAATAATGGTATATGAAATATATAGATATATTCTTAAGCCTAGACACTATAACTATAATCAGGGCAAAAACTATATATAATAATAGATTTACCATATATGTATATACATGGTAATAATAAGAGGAATAAGAACTCACCTGTATTTTGGGCTTCCCGCGCCCGTCCACCGCGTCCCGCTGTTGCTTGAAGCTGTTGGCTCTCGCGACACTCTGGGCGCAGAGCGCACAGCGCCGATTCGCAGAGCCATCCTCCAGGTTGAGGGCGTCGAAGAGCATTGGCTGGTCCTGAATGAAGGAGTTGCGCGAACGCTGATTGAGCAGCTCCAGGGTGCGTGAGTCGAGGCTTTCGCGATAGACATTGTGAACTCTGTCCAGGTTGTGCTCGAAGTCCGTATCCAGGTTAAAGGAGCTCTGGCTGCTGTTGCGCGTCGAGGCGGACTGCTGGCGCGCGAGCGCCGAGCTGCTGCTTCGCTTGCGTCGCATCACCACTGTCTTCGGCGTGCTCTCCACGGAAGAGGAGCCCACGAAGGAGGGCGTACGCGGCAAGGGCAGACTGACAGTTCCAGCTCCAGCTGCACTCCCACTTAGTTCGCCCAGGGGCGAGGGTGAGCTGAACTGTGAGTGGTGGGGATGGCTGGCGGTTGTGGTCAATGGCGATTGGAGCGTGTGGACGGGGGGCATCTGCTGCTCGGCTAGACTCATGATGGACTGCTGGCGCTCCAGCTGCTTCTCATAGCCATTGAACTTGTCGTAGTCAATGAATGACATATTGGCGTAGCTGACCATGTTGTCAATTGCTTGCAGCGATTGCAGCGAGGCGCTCCACTTGGGATTCAGCTTGTCTTTTTTGTCTTTCTTTTCCTTTTTCTCTGGCTTCTCCGTCAGTCCAATCAGCGTGCTCTTGAACGACGCGATGAGCGTGCTGGAGCGACGTTTCTGAAAGTTAAGCTGAGGATTGAAGTTGCTTTCGGCAGGTGTCAGGGATATAAGCGATGGCTTGCGCTGCATGGATGCCTCCGCGGAGTCCTCGACGGGTGTGGAGGTCAGTGCCTGTGTGGACTGCCGTCGAGCTGGCGTATTTATTGAGCTGGAGGTCTCCGCACGGCGTCGCAATATGGGCGAACAGCTGGTGTTGGTTGCACCGTCCTCGGCCAGCGAATTCTTGCGCGGCGACGCTGGCATCATTGGATCTCCCGACTTCTCCGCCTCCTCCGAGAGCTGCTCCAGCTGCGGCTCAATAAAACTGCGCCGATTCGGACGTCGAAGCAATATCATTGAACGACTTCGCGTGAACGTGAACGGCGTTTTGCCCGCCTCATCTTTGGACTCGTCGCTGCGCGCCAGATTCTCCTTGCTGCCCGTGAAGTTGTTAAAGAATTTGGACATCTTCATCCGAAAGCTATGCGTACGCTCCATCTTGGGCACTGAATCCACCTGTGACATTGTGGCACGTCGCTCTGCATCGTACTGTTCCTTAAACATTTGCGTAATGTTTGGTGTCGCTGCAGCTGTTGTTCCACTCATCGATTGCGCATTGTTGTTCTTGTGCACCATGTTGTTGTTGTTGCTGCAATTGTTGTTGTTGTAGTTATTGTTGTTGTTGGTGCTGCTGCGATTATTGGCCTTTGAATCGTTGGGCTTGAGTTTTGCATTCGTGGCAGCCTTACAGATCCCGTTCTTATTACTATTTATGGTTGGCTGTTGCTGCTGTTGTTGCTGTTGTTGCAGCTGTTGCTTCTGTTGCTGCTTTTTGTTTGTCTTTTGTAACTTCTTTTGTCCCTTCGCGGCGCTCTTCGCCTCTTTGCTGGAATTCATTTTGCAGCCAATTAACTGGAAAAGACAAAAAGAGAGTTAGACAGAAATATAAATGCACGATAGGTAAGTATATTAATAGCACAATGTAACTCCACTCTCTCGCTCTTGCTGTTACTCTTTCTTTCTCTCTCTCTCTCTCTCTCTCTCTCTCTCTCTCTCTCTCTCTCTCTCTCTCTCTCTCTCTCTCTCTCTCTCTCTCTCTCTCGCTTTCTTAAGTGCCTTTGCAATGATATCTGTTTTTGCCGTGAGCTTTCCTACATATAAATCGGCATTCTAGTAGTGTGTTCATAGAGCGCCTAAAGCGAATATGGATAATGATATCTCATTCTGTGACTTGTCTAATCTATTGCTTGGCTAATAGCCCACGCAACACTTTAAAATATACCCTGTAGCTAAAAGCAAACGGATAGATCATACTAATAATGCAAATAATGTGTAAAGGATACAAATATTTAACATTATCTTTTGACAGGAACATGTCCTCTTAAAGGATATCTTAATCCTAAATTCAACTATTAAGTTAAAAAATATATTTTAATATACATATTTATATCACATCCATTCAAATTGTCAGTGCGTTCTACTGAGTGTTAACTGTATTTAACCTTACGTATAACAAAATCAACTTATTTGAGCTGACTGAATTTCATTAAATGTAATTTTACGATGGCGGGTTGAGAGTTTATGATTCGCCGTCTTTCTTCTGATATGATGCATCAATGCCCATTCCATTTGTCACTATCAAAGGGGAAGTTGGCGACAAATCAGCTTCGGTTTATTGATAAGGCACCAGAATACACTGAAGCGTAACTCTTCGCATGAACTAAAATGTCGTAATGCATGCCAGATTTCTCTTCTCTCCCATTCTCTTGCAATCTGTATTTCGCTGTACATGGACGTTGTATTGGAAACAGAACGACATATCCGAATATCGAGGTTATACCCCGAAGGATCGTTGCATTTTTAGCCACAGTTTTTAGTCACCGAAAGTAATAATGAGAGCTTCCAATGGACGTGTCGCAGTTGAGAAACATTCGCGATATCAGTTTGGCCAACGGGTCGACAACAATGTCAAACGACGCAAAAATTGCTATGGAGTATGGAGCTACGGACACCACCAACAACACAAAGAGCCACACTCTTATCTGAAACAATTCGGTTTTTTTATACCCCCTCACAGCAAAGCTCAAAAACAACAGTTAACAATTTGATAAGATTTCAAAAAGTCACACACAAATTCACTTGTCTGCGTGCTTCGCAATGTGCCATTTCAGTTAACTGGTTAGAGTTCGAAAATGACATAAAACTAATGAAATACTATAAATAATCTATAATAATAATAATCTGTGTATATACAGTTAAGTACATATACATATACTCTGTGCAAAGTCTTTTCTATCAAGATCAAGATCATCCATCATATAACTACATAAGGAGAAATAAATGAGAGATAGAGACTAGGTAGACATAAGAGGTAGGATAGGTCTTTGAATTGAGCGGTATATAATTTCCTTTCCACTCTCTCCCTCTTTTCTCTTTTACTATATCTGTTAGTTTTCAGTTGAAATGATGTACATATATTTATATATAATTATTGATATACTATAATACTAAAGTTAGTGGATATTAACTATATTATACATATTTGCATATTATATTTACAATTATTATATCAGTTCGAATAAAAAAACCAAAGAAAGTACATCTTTCACATTTTCTCTCCACATGCATCTGATATATTATTGCATAGATCCGTATAAGTATTGTATTACAACTTGCTGTGTATATTGATCTTATTCGAAAACCAGTTTGCGGTTTCAATTAGCGACGCGTTGTGGCTGTTGTTGTTGTTATTATTATTATTGTTATTGTTATTGTTGTCGACACAAGATATTGACACTGACTGACTTGATGAGTATTCATTTAAAATTTTTCCTAATGACACTCACTACGAAGAGGTACAAAGGTATTTCAAGCTTAATAAAGCTTTTTTGAGCATTCAAAATGTATATTTATAATAATTTGTTCATGCCTTAAAATGGGAATAGATATTATGATTTTTTATCTATGATTAGAATAACCTAAAATTAATTGACTCATTTCAAGACGGGCATGCATTCCATGTTATTTATATTCATTATTTACATTCACTTTTAAATTGATTTCAAGCAAATTGAAAAGAAGGCACTATTTTCTTTTTATTTATATTCATTATTTCAATCATTAAATATCTCCCGGTCTACAGAAACATCCGTTTAAGAAGGCAATCACAGTTTATACTGTACTTGCGGTCGCATATGTATATTTATTTCGCATTCCCTATGTGCTAAAAAAGAGATTTAAGAACTCTCTTATCGTCTTTTAAATCCACTTTGAGTTCATTTTAAGTAAGTCTGTGTGTGTGCCTGTACACATGTACATATATGTACATATATCTTTTTCATTTTGTTATTGTTTCTTGTGTGTTTTAATTCAGCTGCTTTAACAGTTCATTTGTTTATATTTTGTATTAACATTCGCATATAACTGCGACACAGCCCAAAAAAAAAAAAAAAAAAAATGAAACAAAAACAAAAATTGCTCTTGAAACTTAATGTAAGTACGTATATATGTGTGAATGTACGCATGTAAATATGTATGTACGTACATGTGTGCGCGCGTGCATGTGTTCGTTTAGCTAGCTTGGGATCTTTGTCAAGTGCGCGGCGCAGATGTAAACAAAGTCACGCATACAATTCAGTTAGTATACTAATACATTTTAGTAATAGTTCATATTTGTGGGCATATGTACATTCCGTGCCATTATGTACATAGTATCTATGTATGTAAGCATTTATGTTTTCTTCAGGGCTTTGAGTGCTATGCACACAATATTGCGTGGCCACTTGCGCAACTTGACAACCAGCTGACAGTCTAGCGTGTACTCTTGCGCTCTCTTTTGTGCTCTTGAACGCAAACTTTTGCGGCCACTCACGCTCTCTGTCTCTCTCTCTCCCGACGCGGCAACGTAAGCACGCTCAAATACTCAACTCGTTTTCGTTCGTTATTTATGTATGTAATTATGTGCTTCCATACAAACGTATGGATATACTATGTACGTACATGTACCATAATGCTCAGCGCACTGGTCTTTTAAACATTAACATTATATTAGAATTAATAATTTAATAGTGTGGGAAATCACATGCATATGTTCGCATTTATAAGTATATATGTACATACATATGTATGTGTATTTGCAGCTGTGTTTATATTTGTCATCACTTGTTTGCCGGTTTCCTGCACACAAGTTGCACACATTGTCGCTAAATTTTCTTTTTTCCTTGTATTTTTTAAATTCGTTATTTTCACTTACCAACCGGCTTAATGTCACAGTCAGTTTTGTATTTTAGATTCATTTATCATATATGGCACCTTCATTTACACTATGCCAGTTGCGAAAATAAAGGAGACACTTTGGCACGATGCGAATTTTCTGTGAACGGCGCGCTACAACGCTACTAACGAACACCGCGCGCGCGGGTGACTAGCGGTTAACTGATCGACAGGCGACTTCACAGCTGGAAGCATGCTGAACAAGGTGACGCACTGCGCATGTCCGTTCCTCGTCTCACTCTATGAGCGAAACACATTGACTCGTGTGACGTTTCGCTCTCTGACTGCTTCAGCTACTCTAGCTACAGACGCTTAAGAGCGTGTAAGCTGCAATGTGTGTGTATTTATGTGCACCAGTGCAAGCAAATCAACAGAGTGACTATGTAGGTACAGGGTATTTCTTAGTCCGAGCTCAATCGCATATTTACTGACCAGCGGATTGTTAATCGATTTTAATTTGATCGCAATGTCATCGAATTGCAATCGACTTGTAACGCATTTATTTTACATACGAAAATTAATAAATATACATGCAAAAAATTGAAGCTTATATATATTTATCCATATATGTATGAATTGGCTTTCATATTTGTTAAGAGCAATAATTGAAATTATACATTCGTGTTTCATATACTCTCAATTAAAGTCGCTGAATCGCGATAAGAAACAAAACAAAAGTTAACTTCTACATACATACATATGTATGTATACATGTACATACATATACACGCATTTCTATGTGTGCGAGAAAAGTTGATTAGATTGTTTTAACAAAATTCAATTGAAATCTATAGAGCAGATCAAGTTCCAGTTGTTCGGTCGTCAGTTACAGTGAATTCAGGCATGCATATGAATTTATTTTAAGAGTCTGGCGATGACCACAGCGAAGCCCGTGCTCTGTGTGGGCTGCACCGTAATTGACTTTGTGACAATCAATGAAAGTTTCCCTACGGAGGACACGGATAGGCGATGCCTCGACGGATATTGGCAGCGAGGAGGGAATGCCTCTAACGTTAGCACCGTGCTTCGATTGCTGGGCGCGAATGTCGAATTCTTCGGCATGCTCAGTAGATCAAACGGCTTCAGAGTACTATTGGACGATTTGGATCGACGTGGCATTGGCACACAGCACTGTCCCAAAACGGAGAAAGATCCGCCGTTCTCCTCAGTGATAATTGTCAAGAAGACCGGCTCGCGAACCATTGTGCATTGCAATAAAAACTATCCGTATATAACGTATGAAGACTTTATGAATATAAAACTGGATCGCTACGGTTGGGTTCACTTCGAGGCACGTCATGCCCACGAAACAATCAAAATGATAAAAGCCGTGCAGGAGCACAATCGAATCCAGGGCTCTAACATCCGTATCTCCCTAGATTTTGAGACAACGTTTGAGGAAAACCTACCACTGTGCGGCCTTTGTAATTATATTGTGTTTTCCAGCGAGCTGGCCAAGCAGAAGGGCTGGAAGAGTTCCCAAGAAACTTGCTATGCTCTTGCTAGCAACGTAGAACCCACATGTCCTAGCATAATTTGTCCTTGGGGCAGCACGGGTGCTGCTTGTCTGGATACAGCTATCAATGAGTGCACCAATGTACCGGCCCTCAGGCCTGATCGTATCGTGGATACCCTTGGTGCCGGTGACAGCTTTATGGCTGGCTTCATATACGCTACCTACGTAATGCAGTGTAACCTGCCGGATGCTGTAGGCTTCGCTAATCGCGTGGCGGGTCACAAGATCATGGATTTCGGATACGATCATATTGCGGGGCTACAGAAAGACAAGCTTACAACGGATTGAACATGATTATATATTAATTATATGTAAACAGAAATAAAATATAGTTCTCAAATATATGAATAATGATATACATATGTCGGAAGAAAGGAATCAAACACATAAGCGAAGCTCCTCTAAAGCCATCATTCCAGAATTCCAAGAATCTTCATTAAAATTGCCATTGGACTACCACAGTTTTCACAGGCACAGCACAGATGAGTATACTTGCTGAAGTTTTCAGTGCCTATGTATATTTGGTGAAACATGCTCCTTTGACATCTGAATCTGTGGTCCCTGCCGATGAGGAGGCGTTGCCGATGCCGCTGGATGCGCTGCCATTTTTATCTTTCTTGCTTTGCTCATTTCTTTTATCAATTAGCTGAAGATTACAAAATGAAAGTTGCTTATTAAACAGGGTACATGTTCATTTGTAAAGATCTATTACTTTATCACGCAAACGGTTGATTTTCCGCAATCTCTCAATCCAGTTAGATGCATACAGAGTCTTTTTACTCTTACATTCATAGACCAGTGAGGCCAGCTATAAGAGAATAATTGGATATATTTGTTTATTCTTGTAATTATCGCCTAACTAGTACTAGTAATGCGAACTTAATAGACATATTTATAATAAAATATGTATATTTAAATGAAATAGAGCTCCAAGTATTTGATATATACATATATATATCTAAAACTCCAAATTACAAGTGCTAAAACATTAATCATCATTCTTGGAGAGGACCTGAGTCCAATATCACTCACATTTGCGTGCAGCGCCATCTGTCGGGCTAACAAGGGAGCACTGCGATCGGAGACTATTCGCTCCTTTGGATGGCAAACGAAACTAGTCATCTCTTCACGTGCGTCGACATAGATACGATTCGAATTTTGCTCCAGCGGCTCCACAATTACACAGGCGTGGTTAAACTGGCCCTGTAAGAGATCGTTCATCAGATTGTACTATGGTATTATAGAAAAGAAAAGAACATACTGATATCGTATTCCTGTCATATTTCTCTCCACTTTCGTTGTAAATTATTTTGACATAGTCATTGCCAATATGCTTTTTCTTCTCCGTACAGTTAGGATCGTCCTGCAGATTTGTAGGCATAAGAGTAGCCACATGAAATGTGACCTGAGCGGGAAAACCGGGAGTAATTAGTTTGCTTATTTATTTAACAACATTTTAAAGAAAACTAACCTGCATTATATCATCCTTCCAGATGTAAGCGAATTTTCCATCTGCACCACTTTTGTCCAGATGAATAAAGAGGTTATTCTGCTCGGCGTCCTTGAGGCTAACCAATGTTCCAATGTTGCGAACAAATTCGACGTAACGTGTGCTGCCGTGGCAGTTACGCAAAATTTCAACCGCATTGTTACACTGATTTGGACCAACATACAAAACTCCGATCTTATGCGTCTCAAACGGTGGTACGAGGTCGAGCAGTCTCAATACGGTCGGCTGATCCGGCCCCACTTTAAGCGGGGTTTCCGTCACCGCCTGTTCACCAGTGCCGTAGAGCTGCAGGAAAACGAAGCTGGGATTCATGCACAGTTTGGCACTGATCGGTGACTTGGTGGCACCAAAGCTTCTGAAAGCTTCGGGCGACGGTGACCGCGCCTTACCGTTGTTCACCTCACGCACCGTAGAAATCGTTTTAGAACGACCACGCATTACGTCACCACCGCCATTATTATAATCGGGACCGGAATTTTTGCTGCTATAGCCGCTGCTATTGGACTTGGCTAGACCGAGACCGGGGCCAGCTGGAGTGGGCGACTGTTTGGGTGTGATAACTGCCTGCAGTTGACCCGGTGATAAGGGTGGCTTACCCACAGCGCCCTGCTTCAGAGAGGATGCCGATGCAGAGGTCTGCACCGTGCCCGGCTGAGCTCCGCTCTCTGAAGCCTGGCTGTTAACGTCGTCGGCTGAGTGTTGCTTGGGCGGCAATGTGCCAGCTCCTGGCTGCAGTGGACCCTTCACAACTTGGGCAGCCTGAGGCGGCGTTGAACCAGCTATTTCCTCGGGTATGGCTTCGCAGCTGACCCGCATGTCTTTGGTGCTGTACTGTACGCTCTTCTTCTTCGACGGCAGCTGGTGTTCTTCGAAGGCTGCCTTGACGGATTCTCGCTCTTGGGAAAGGGGTGCTGGCTTTGCGGCCAAGAATGCCTGGCGCCAGCTAGAGGTCATCTCTGGACTGGAGTTGACGCGCCGCACCGGATTTCGTACTCGACTCTGGCCATCGCCAAATGCCAAAGCATCATCGTCGGCTTCACCATCGCTGACGCTACCACTGAGTGCTGCATCCTTACCCCGCTTCACACAGGCGGCCAGGCGTGGAATATCAATGGCCGCTGTACCGCCGTTGCCTCCGCCGCCGGCACTGCTCACGGAGTAAACCTCCTCCTGGCGATACAATGCCCGCGCCTTAGCCACCATTCGGTTGCGAATTTCTGCGTTTGCCGCCACTGTCGCTGGTGCAAGACCTGCTTCTACTTCTGGTGCAGGGTCTGGCACTGGTTCCTGCATTGGAACTGGAACTGGTACTGGTACAGTTTCTGATACAGTTTCTGGTATTATTTCTTGTTCTGGTTCAGGTCCTGGTGCTGGTTGTAGTTCTTGCTCCATCTCGAGCTCGGCCTCTTGTGCTGCCTGAGTTTCCTGTTGCGTTTGCTGCTGCTGTTGATGCTGCTGTTGCTGCTGCCGTTGCTGCTGGACTAGTTCCTGCATTGGGTTGTCTGGCCCAAAAACGCCGCCAAAGGCAGTGGGCAGGAACAGTGAAACGACGCTATTGAAGGGCAAATCCTGACCAAAACAGTCGCTGGCAATGGGATTCTCAATACGAGTTATCCATGAGACATTGCCCGTGGGACGTCTTATGAAGATTTCGGCCCAGCTGGTGCAGGCACGCACACAAACCGGCTGCTGCACAGCTGGACTCGATCGAGTAGAAGGACCAACGCTAGCTGTTGACAACGAGAGCGAATTGCCCAATAGCGAAGTATTGCTACCAGTGTGAGAGCCCTCGACTAGGCCCCCAGAAGCTTCTGGATTGGACCCGCGTCGCGAGTACGTGTCTAACGAGATCGTTGAACTGTTCGATATCTGCCGATGCGGATGAGCGGTTGCCTCCGAATTCGATGTGGATGATGACGAAGTGTGCTCCGTGCTGCCGGCGCTCTCATTCACGCTGCTATGCTGAAAGGTCATTTTGGTGTAGCGCCGTTCGCGCTCCGGCGACGAAGGCGGTTGCACCGTATCTCTGAGACCCTTCGAGTTCAGACTAATGCTGGGTGCCTTACCCATTTGAGCGCAGCGTTCGCAGAGGCCGTTGCGCGTCGGTCCCGATGGGCAGCCGGAAGTGGTAATTGTGATCAAATTATGACCCACCAGCCATGTTTGAGAGACTCCATCTTTTAGCAAATAGTCAATAGCCGGCAAGCTGCAGTTACAGAGATTGCATAACTAATAGATTCTCGAACATGTCAGTCATATTTACCGCTTGGGTAGGGAGGGGCACGGCGAGAATGTATGACGCTCCAGAAAATCAAAGCATGTCTCAACCAAGTCCGCATGATAGTTGCGCAGCATTTTGTCCATTGTTGGTCGCATATCGGCTTCATTGCGGGTCGTTGCGCTGTTTCTACTGCCGCGTTCCGTAAGACTCGTGCTGCGCTTACGACTGGAGGAATCTTCATTCACGTGCAACGAGTTAATGTTGGCTATGCCATCGTTAAGCATCTTGGCATTCGACTGCATGGACTACAAAACAATAAAATAACAATTGGGTAAATGGGTTACGAAAATGATGTGAATATTAGCTTACCGATCTGATATAGCTTACGCAATTCTTGCGCTGCTCCACCTTGATCTTCAGAAACCAGCCCGCTATCACATGGTGAGCCAATAATACGGTATAGTGGTCGTATCGTATCCTATTTGTGTAGGGCAGCGATATGGCAAACACATACATATTTTGCATGAGTGTAAAGTTGGAGACCAGATGATTCGGCAAATGGGTCAAAACTGTCAACAGAAATGAGTAAATGAATTACAATGAGCAAGGCAAACCAAATTGAAGCCTTTATCATAGCTTGGCATAAACCACTCACGGGATAGAAATTCCAGAACTGGCAAGGCCACCGCAGCTCTGTCGGACAATTTGCTTATTTGCCACAAAATATCTGGCAGCTTACGCATCAGGGCGTCAGGCATCTCCAAGATGAGAATCGCCATTGTATTGATGCAGACATCGGCAATGCCCGCCGGTATGAGGTGGTATAGGGATGTAATGATGGTGTTTTGCTGCGGCGGCAGTAGGCACTCGTGATAGATAACAAGCGATGCGATTGCTGGCACCACAAGGCGGTGGAACTCGTTGGAGTTGGATAATTTGAACTTATTGTTGGTAACCGAGTTAACTTTCAGCAATGTGTTCGCTAGCTTCTCAATGTCGCTACCTTGCAGAAGGGCCTTATTCTGCAGCACTGTGGGCAGCCTCGTTATAACCAGCTCAAACACTTTGAGATTGGACTCGTGCTCTAGACAGCGGATAATCAGATTACAGGCGCGCCGCATAGAAACTGTTGCTGTTTGCGTTTGTGCTTGCGCTGATAGTGGCAGCTCGATGCCCAAATAGTGGCTAAACTTTAAGGTTTCGGTGCCGTTCTTCGGATATCCAATGTGATAGGAGGCATTGGCGCGAATCTTGAGCAGCCATTCGAATATCTGCAAGGTGTTTCGTGCTGGATTAGCATATATAGGAGAAATATATACAATTCGATATCACATTACCTCATGCCGAACACTGCTTGCCTGCTCAAAGACCTTTGGCCTATCGTAGTGCAGTTCTAGATGATCCATTAAAATGTTGAATATCTTAATGGCATGTGTGGCCGGCTGGCGATGCAGCTTGATGGCAAACACCTTAACAAGCCCATCGACAGCAGCAGATATATCCTCGATCTCCGTCTTAGCTTTTATGACAATGCTGCTGCCCGGCTCCGCTGGACCGGCTTCAGCCGCAACTTGACGCATCTGTTCGAAGGGGCGATTGATGAGCGCCTCCAATATGTCCAACAGCTCCAAGCAACGTTTCGTATCACAATGGATTGCAAAGTTAGAGAGAGCAGAAGCGACTGCCTCGCGCACTTGTACGCTCGGCTCCTGATAGATCTGCGCCAGCTGTGGCACAACGACCCGATCGAGTATCTCCTCCTCATAGCTGTATCGATTCTGGTTCATAATCTGCTCGAGCGAATGGATGATCTTCTTGCGCACATTCACGTTAGACATGCGGTAATAGCGATGCACAAACTGGGACAAACACGAAAGCCACTCGGGTCGAGTTGCGGTCACCCGTTGCGTTCGATAGTCGATTAGGCTTAGGACAGAAGACTCAGGTCGCCGATCAGCGACCCGTTCTATAAGATCGTAAATCCGTTCCACATTGCAAAGTATTTGTGAGCGATCGTTTTTCAAGAGTTTCTCAATACAGTCGATATTCTCGTGAAAATTGATTTGTAAATGGTGCAATCGATCCTTGTTAATGCCCGAGCGCTCTGCAAGATAAGATACATTAAACAGAGTTGGAAATGGGAGATCATTGAGCGGGGATCTCGCAATACGCACCATACTCCTCGATGTTGTCGACAATCGCCGACATAATGTCGCAGATCAGATCCCATATTATCTCGGAGAGTTCGTGTCTGTATTTGTTGATCACCATGCGCACACTGAGTATCACCTCATAGGTCACGATCACCTCATTGCTATCCAGTGCCTAAAACAGTTAATCAGTTTATATATCAAGATAATAACAGACTCTTGGCTCGTGCACGTTACATTTCGAAAGCCCATCAACACGTTGGTGGCGTAAATCATCGATGAGACCTGAAAAATGACGTTCGAGCCGAAAATGTTCATGTTGAGATGAAACACGGCGCCTCGCAACAGTTGGGCGTCCTCGTACTGTCCCTTGTCGTTGAGTATGTTGCACATTATCTTCATGGAGTGATAGCCCAGCTGAGTGCCCAGCAAGTTCTTCATGATCTTAAAAACAAATTTTTTGATGAAATGAAAATTCAATTAGTAATCAAATTTCATTGGCGGCTCATTTGTCATTTGGCACAAGATTTGAAAGTTACATTCATAAAATTCCAAAAATATGAAAAAACAGATTGTTAAGGAGTTCATAACTGTGAAGAAGGTGCGATATTTGCCAAGAGAGGAGCCACCACCGCCTCCACCGCCACCACGCCGAGTGCTCATAGTGGGTCGCTGTACCTTGGATGTCATCAACATATGCAACGAGCAGCCAAAGCCCGGCATCATCGAGCGCACCGATGAGGGTTTCTGGCGGCTTGGCGGCTATGCCCCGAATACATGTTGCGTCCTGCGGCGTTTGGGCACCACCTGCGAGTTTCTCGGTCAGCTGACCAAGGTGCCCGCTTTCGAGAGCCTAACGAACAGCTTCCAGGCCATGGGCATAGAGATTTCCAATTGCCCGCGTACCAACCAACAGCCGCCGCATCGCATCATCGTCGCAGTGCGCGGCAAGGCTCAGCAGTCGACCGTGGAGTACACGAATCATTCACATGAGCTCACCTATCAGCAATTCGTGGGCGCCGTTGACTACCGCCAATACTGCTGGATACACTTCGAGTTGCGCAAAACCGGAGAGACCATCCGCATGGTGCGCGCTGTGCGTGCATACAATGAACGCAGTCCCGACGCTTACATTGTGCTGTCTGTGGACCTGGCCGACATGAAGCCCCAGAGCTGTCTCATGGCCGCCTTGGCCGACTATGTGCTCATCCGCAAACAGCTTAAGGTGGACAACGGCTACATGAATGGCCGAGAAACCGTGTGGGCAGTGCGCGACGTGATGGATGTCGCACGCAGGCGATGGCAGAGTAAGCAGCCAAAGAAGAGTCCATACATAACTGAGGAAATACCAGAGCTGGATCCGGTTACGTGCAGAAAGATAACATCTCACCAGCCGATTATAATATACAACAACTATGAAGAGGGCGCCAGTTGCCTAATGCCCGACGGCAAGTACTTCAAAGTGGGCCCACACAAGCCGCAAAAGATCGTCGATGCCATTGGCGAGGAGGAGACCTTCGTGGGCGCCTTCATCTATGCCATGCAGGGGGACAAGATGTCAATGCGCGATGCCATTGAATATGCCACACGAGCTGCCTGCTTCAAGGTCTCCATATATGGCTTTGATCAAATGCGCTGCATGCCCAAGGATCTAGTGGCGTGCTATCACGCCTGATGCAATGGGTGTACCTAAGAAATGTTTGTTAAAAAATTGTATGAATGGAAAAGCAATGCATTTTCGATTGTTGGTGAATCGTAGAATCGACATAGATAGCGACACTCATTTCGGAAGTCGGCAATCAAGTGGGGCATATTGATGTTTAGCTGGTTAATTATCAACCCAATTCGCGTCGATAAGAAACGGTAAACACCTGAACAGGGATCAGATAAGGTGTAAAAGAACATTCTTCGACTGACTAACAACTAGAATTTCATTACCATAAGCAAACAAATTGTAACCCCCAATCTGGCATCGGAAATGAGCTGATAAATTCATAGCCAGTCTGCTTTTAGTGCCATAAAAGTGGAGCCGATATCAAAGGTGTGAAGCATTCCACACAATTCTCTGGACACAAGTAAATACTCATGAAGAACTGTAAGTTTTGGTTACACCAATAATCTTCGATTTGGCATTCAAGAGATTCCTGGTCTTTCAGATCACCTGCAAGCGATTATTGTGCTATTGCTGCGTCTGGCGAGAGTCAGAGGCGACTCTGAAAGCGAGATTGAAGCGCTCTGCGGCACTGCCTCAACATGGACAATTATGCCGAATAAGCAGCATTGCGATAGGTTCTATGTATGCACGGGCATGGAAGCCAAGAGCTATCAGGAATTTCAGTGTCCGGTGGAATACCATTTCAACAGCCAGGAGCAACGTTGCGTAAGAGGCCCATGCTCCACCCGCTGCAACACGACTGGTGTTCACCGCTTGGAGGGCGATTGTACGCGCTTCAAGCGTTGCTCGAGCCAGGGCGAACTCTCAGTTATGAAGTGCTCCTATGGCTTCTACTTCGATGCCAGCCGCAAAGCCTGTCTGCCGGTAAACATAACGCCAGCTCATCAGTGCAGCTGCATATTGCCAGAGCACTCAATGCTGGCCAACTCGAACGACTGCCGGAGCTATTATACTTGTGTCGGCGGGCAGGCCGTGTTGCAGCAGTGTCCTCAAAATTATTATTATGAGGCTAGCGTTAACAGTTGCCTGCTGGATATGAGAGGTGAATGTCAGCCAGCTATTCAGCTGGTCGAGGTGCCCATGCAGGAGTGCCAAAAAGAAGGCAGTCGACTGGTGCCGCACTCGGAGGACTGCAGCCGATACTTCGTCTGCATTGGCAGCCGGGCCGTTGAATTGAGCTGCCCCAAGGGCCACAAATTCGATGTGGTCTCCCGTTACTGTACAGCTGATAAAGACTCCCAGTGCTTTACAGCGGCAACTAGCACACAAGCGACGCCAACTACAACTCTCAGAGTCAGCAAAGAAGAGCAGAAAGTGAACAGCAGCAAGCAAGCTGACCAATTGAGCGCTCACAAGGCCATGCCTGAGGAAATTAGCAACAACAAGTTGTCATCAAAATTTTTGTTACATTAAAAATAATATTCAATCCGTGTTATACTTGCCTGCCCCAAATAAAGTAAACTAATAGTCTGACATACCTTATACGAGGCCTGGCAGTAGTGATTGCTGTTCACTGTGCGGCACAAAGTGACGATGCACTGATGCAACGGCTCGCTGGGGAAGATGGTGTAGCCGATGACCATCTCCAAGACGGTCAGGCATTGTAGACCAATGTCATCGTTCGGCACCGTACAGCTCAGCTCGCAGGCATTTCTGTAACACAGATGGAATCAGTCAGTTTAGATAAGTCGTATTTGAAATGTCACCCACTGCACTATTCCAACGAGCACGTCTTTCTCCAGGTGGGCTGCATTGAACTTAATGAGATTAATCATCATCTGTAGATAGGGACTCAATAAATCGGCATGTGTGATAGCTGGTATCCAATGGAGCATAAATTTACCAATCTGCAAGCAAATCAAATTTATATTTGATAATTGAAGTTCCATGTGGCACCATTTCACCTTCTCTTCGAAATTGGTAATATCCTTGCCGTTTTCTGTGAGGGTGTCGAGCAGCTCCAGGAGATGCCGGAGATCCTCGTGAGCCTCATGATTCTGTATCACGAGGAAAAACTTTTCACGCATTATCGTCAGGTTTTTGTATTGTGTGAAAATGAGACGTTTATAGAAGCTCAAGGTAATTTGGCGCGTTTCTGCCGGTTTGTTGGGCACGATGAGATCGTTGGTTAGTTGCCACAGATTGGTTATCGAAGTCTGCAGGCGAAACAACATCAATATTTATTGGTTTATACAAATTGCCGGCTATCAAAGCCATTTGCCTTACTTCATCCAAATTAATATTCTGCAAATGTAAATCACTCAATTCCTTAAGCATTTTGCAGCGCTGTGCAATGGGCTGCTCTGGTTTAAGCTCGAGCTCAAACTCTGGACGCAATGTTCGCTCACCAGAATTTCCTGCCAAAATACAGCATGTTCATCGAAGCAATTGTTGCATTTATTTTAATCATTTTTACCTGGTGATTTTGTGCTCTTAAGAAAATTTTTAAACTTTGATTTATCTTTGGAACCCATCATAAATCGTTGTTTTTGCGTTTCTTAACGCCTAATGGTATGCCTAAAATTCGTTCACTTCAATTAAAATGTACAAAAAATAACACATTTATAGGGAACTGCAGCTGGATACTAAGCAATTTGGCCCAACTGAACAGAAATAACAAGAAAATAGTAGAGGTACTCCCTTCAAAAAGCCTTATTCACATAGTGTCCATAACACATGTTGTGCTGCCAGTTTATAATAATAATACAAAGAAAAAACAAAATAGAAATATAGCGCGAAATAATTTTATGAATTATAAAAACTTAGTGCCATATATTAAATTCAGTTAGTGTTGATTTATTATTTCGGCATAGTTAGTTTCTTTCCATCCCTGGGCATATTGCTCGGTGCATCTTCATCACAGCAATGTGATTATGTTCAACAACAATTGTTCTTCGAAAAACTTGTCTGTATATCGAGCTAATAAATAGTTGATTTTATTCAATATAGAAATTCATTTATTCAGAGGGTTTTAACTAATGTAAGGAATTAAAATATTTTAACAATAAATTTGTGACTCTGCTGGTGGTTGGCGAAATGTCAAGTTTTCGCTGAACAAAATCATATGTTTTCAAATTGTGAACCATATGATGACCGACAATAAGTGACTTTGTCGCTCATTTTGTGTAAGGAATCGTTCCATGGAACTTATTCCGATTGATCAGAGACAACTCTATTTTGTAGCGCGTCCCAAAAAGTGAACAAATTGCATTAAGCAAAAGAGAAAATAAATATAATATAAATTTGTGTGCGAGTGTCATAAAGTGCTTAAATACGCATCTGGGAGAGACACATTTTATATTACTATATATTGCAAAGCTAGTGGTTGTTTACAAATTTTGTAATTATCTTAAAAGCTTAAGACGTACGGCGTGCTTGTGTTCTTGATTGCAAAAAGAACGAAAACAACAGTTATTTGTCGCATTTGACGCATCAAGCCAGACAAAGGTAAAAAGTCATATTCATATACATACATACATGCTCATGTGTTTTGCATAAGTATAAAATCGTAACAATATTTGCACATGAGATTAATACGATTATATTACGCTTCGCCGTCATTCGCACTACATATTAGCAAGTCTATGTAAATACATGCATACAAACTTGCGTTGCGTGTGTGTGTACACAAAAGTGTGTACATATGTATGTACATAGATGGGCACATATGCGAGTGTGTGCGTGCGATGTTTCATGAAAAATAATTTCATCGGACCATTTTCGCTCGCTTTTCAAATTCAGTTGTCCTTGTCGCTTATGCACGCAGCTTAGCTCGTATTATCGCCATTTTTACAATCTATATTGTAACAATTTTTGTGCAATTTAATTTTTATTTTATTTTAATGCGAAAACATTGTCATTATATTTAATTAACAGCTATTTTAACATAAATCATGAGCTCAACTGAAGAGAACAGCCCGGCAACCACGCCACAGGAAAACGAGCCAACAGCTGAGCAAGCAAATCCCAGAGATTTGGAGAAAATTGAAGAGGAGAAACTTAAGTCAAAATATCCAAGTGGGATGCGTGTGCCTGGTGGTCATTCCGCCTTCCTTCAAAAGCGTCTTCAAAAGGGAGTAGGTTATCTGTTTTCATCTGTTTCATCACTAACAATTCTAACTCTTCATATTATTTTCATAATTTAAGCAAAAATTCTTTGATTCTGGAGATTATCAAATGGCAAAGCAAAAAGGTGGAGGTGTTAAGCAGGTGTTTGCCAATAAGGTTACTACCGGCGAGGCTATACCAACGCCGGAGACGGTGCCTGCTCGAAAAACGTCGATTATTCAGCCATGCAACAAGTTCCAAACGACGAGCTAAGCAACATATTTTACTGTTACCTAGAAGCTCTTCACCCCTGATGCGCTCCAAATGCTCTTTAATTAATATTCTAGTTTATTACTAAGTTGGCTGATCTATGATGTGCACTTAGCCTTTGCGCTGGCGCTCGGTTTGCCGAATTGTAAACATTTCATTCTCAAGTCTTCAAGTTTCTTTGATTTGGTTATTTCCGTGAACCCGCATTTGTTTATTTTTTTTCTTTTCCCTTTGCTCCAATAAAATCGCGTATCTATATATCGAGCTTGCGCCAATCTCAAGAACATTGAATGTATTATTGCACTCCTGAAGCAGCACGTAACTCTTCAAAAGTTCTAATTAATATATTATTCTGATCGTATATAGCTGTAAGTTATTGAAATCGTAATAAACTTAAGTTGTAACCAGTTCAATTCAAGCTGTATTTAATTACTTCTTAATTTTAATTATAAACCGATCATCTTTTCCGGCTGCAAGTATTGTTGCAAATCAGTCACAATGCAGAAATGTCCGTAAGTATTTAAATATGCTATTGATATAAATGCCCAATAAAAAAAAAAACAATAATGAATAATATCGTATCACGATTGCACGAAATTGTTTGTTATCGATGAATACTTTAGTAACAGCAGGCCGAATTCATCTTCAGTCTCATCTCCAAAACATTGAAAGGGAAAAAGAAACCAGATTAATTTATTTGCAATAAATTTGTATTGGAAATTATTTCATTAATAAGCTGTATTTTTTTATTTTGAATGGAAGCAGTTTGTAATTCCAACGAGCGTGTTGTCAGTTTAGTTACGAAAATAGTTGCTCAACTTTCGCGAAATGAGCGCGCTCAAACGGATGAAGCAGCTGCAGTGCAGCCGTCGCCTGCTTCCATTATGGAGAGACGCAGAAAACTCTACGAATCGCTACTGTCATCTCAGAAGTTTGAACAATGCACCGACTTAAATTGTGCATTGGGAAACAATATTGAAAATTGTGTCCAAACCATGTATATCAACCTGGAAAAGCAACAGACCGATCGGCAACAAAAACTTACAAAGTCGGTTGGCTTAAGAAGGACAAGCAATATGATGTTAGCTAAGCCTCTACGATTGCAATCGAGTCCTTGTTTCGAGGAGCAGTTTCCACAATATACTGTTAACACAGCTCCTAAGATTTTAAGATCAATCGAGAATATGCGGGACGCGATGAAGCCGATTGTTTTCCGCACCTTATCAACTGTATATCTAAAAGACATTAATGCAATGCGCAATGCCCACAAGAATCAGATCAAGTCCAGCTTAAAGTCCTCAATACTGAAGGATTCAATGGCACGGATGAATGAATCCAAGGGAGGAACAAGTCGTGTGAAGATTAATTTGCCTTTGCGTGATAAAGACGAACCGCCTTTAAGTGAATCCCTGGCTGAGAAAGATTCATCGACTGATGTAACACTGGAGAAACATTTTGTTTCGGATCTACTCTTAAGCAACGAGCTCGCATGGCACATGGATAAGACATTGAAATTAACCTTCATTAAGCTGCCGCTTCTTATCGAGCATCTAAAACAGGCTGCAGGTCAGCAAATGTGCATCAACTGAAATTTCGAATTATTAATTATGTTCTACTTATCTAAAGCGGGTCTGCAATCAGACACAATTGTGTGCACGGCCGAAGGAAATTTTATGATGAAGCCTCACATAACACTAGACATTGTTTTGCCCGAGCTGCTGGCTGAATACGCAGACCCATTCCTTGTCTCTGGCAGAGCCTATCGTCGGCTCAGTGCGCGCACACAGTGTCAATACGAATCGATTCGCAATGAACGGCCTCTCAACAGAGTGAGCACAAACAATAAATATTTTTAAGGTTTATTAACGCAACCATGGTTTATCTTTACAGGCTTTGCGTCAGGCAATAATTAATTTTATTACGAATAGCCGACTCTTTCTACTATCGATACCTGCCGAAAATTTGGGACAGTTGCTGAGCGGCGCAGGCCCCACCATGGAGCTAATAAAGCAGATGGCCCAGCTGTTTGAACTGGAGCAGAGTAAGATAAGATCTCTCGCAACTGTCCTACTGAACTTTAATGTATTCGAAATTTCAGTATGCGATACGGAAGGAATAGACGGCATGTGCGCAATGAATCTGATGAGCTTCGTTTGGTCGTTCATTAATGGGGGCATAGATTGCACATTCTCACAATTACTAATGTACCTGTTGAGCTCGCTGTGTGAGACGTACTTCTCACAGCTGAAACGTTGGATTTACCAAGGCGAGCTCGACGAGCCCTTCAACGAGCTCTTCATTAATTCTTGCACACATAAATTAATGCACGAGCGCAGCAAAGAGTATTTCGACAAGGCTTATTATATACGATCCGATCTAGTGCCTGGGTTTCTAGTGGGCTGTGAACAGCCCATACTTCAATGTGGAAAATACAACCGATTTCTTAAGACCTATAATGCTCAGGTGAGTAGATATAATATGTTTATTAAAGAGATTGATAAGTAGATCAATTGCCCTTTAGCATCCAATATTCAGTTTAAAGTATCCCAACTTGGTTCTCTGCCTATCGGAGCAGCATCTGTTAAAAATTCGCCAGGAATTGGAGCTGCATTACGATCATATACGTCAGAAAATCAAACCATTTAAGATGCAAACCATCCTCGAGGATCACATAGAGAATAGCCAACGCTACGGTAACCGCATGTGGGATTGCACTCAGTCCTTTATTGCAACTTGGAAGCAGGAACTGCTTGACCTACAAATAGAGGCGGACATCAAGAAAAAACGTCGCTACGAAGAGCTCAATGAGCAGCGAGAGCAACAAGAACAAGTGCGATTGGAACAACAGCGCTCTGAGCTGATTCTGGAGCTAGAATACTACGAAAAATCTAATAAAATCGAAGAGCAACGTTTGCAGCAAAAGAAAAAGGAGTTGGAAGAGAAAGTTGCTGCGTTAAAGCAAAAGATGACAGCTTCACTGGCATCGGCTGAAGTCGCCAGCCCAGACGACAGCACAAGCAGTAGTCGCAGTTTTGTGTCGTGCGAGGAACCAGACATAGAGATAGTTGCGGATAAGCGAGAAACAGCAGAGATGGCACAGCCCAATTCAGTTGATCTAGCAGAGACCAATCCAGTTGAAGTGGCAGAGCCCGATCCAGTTGACGTGTCAGGGCCCAAATCAGATGAAGAAGAACCCAATCTAGCTGATGTGCTCAATTCGAATGAGACCGACAAGAGTTTGGCCCGTAATCGTATGCGCAACAATTCATCCGAACAGTTCCAGGAATGTCAAATGAAAGTGCAGCTGCACCAAATAGCACACACCAGTGCAGCTTCTTACACAGACGCGGAGCTGAATCGTTTGCGAGTTCTCAATTGCACGGGCCAGCAACTCGGCACTAAATTGCCGCCAGACATGAACATGAATATCGAAGATCTCACAGACCTGCAGCGCAATCGCTTGCGCATGCACCAGCATAATAATTTCAGTTCGCTTAACCATGAAGACGAGCTGAATAGCGATTCTGAGAAGCGTCTGTTGCACTCAGACACGGAGCTGGCACGAAATCGCCGTCGCGTGATGGAAGGCGACTTCACAATCAGTGGAGGCCTGGGCAACACCTTGCATTTGCCATTGCAGTCACAGGACCCCAGAGTGGAGTCCACATTAGACATTGGAACACCCATGTCCATTACATCCGATGTGGAAATCGATGTCCAGATTCCAAATGAAGTTATTGACGCGACTAACAACAATAACACAAATAGCAGAATTGTGATCAATGATCAAGAAGAGATCGAAGAGGCACCCGTAGTGACTGAGCCTGCGCCCCGAATACTGCCTGTACCGAAAGAGAAATCCGTTTTTAGCTTACCCATAACACGAAGTGATAGGGAGCAGTCACATGCTGCGAGTCCGATGGAAAAAATCGGTCATAATCCATTTTTAGTCAAACGATATATGCAACTGTCTGTCCTGTTGCCAGTTAAAATGCATTTGTCGCTATTGCGTAACGAGGTTCTGCGCATATTCCATGAGCAAAGGATTTTTGATTATTTTTGCGATCTACGCAAATATTTCTTTTTGCTAGACGGAGAATTTGGAACTGTGCTTATTGGCGAAATCCTGGGTCGCATTGAATCCGGCTCAGTGCCACATAGTATGTGCCAAAAGGGCGTCCTGGACTCCATACTTAACAATGCTCTCGCTAACAGAGCGATAGAGGGGTCTGAATCGGCCATAGTTGCCGATAATTTGGCTTTGAATTGCACGACCATACCGGAAAGTTTTGATCTAATGGACATCAATGCTCTGTCCATATTCCAGCTGGAGTGCAAGGTGGAGTGGCCTTTGAATCTGGTGCTCAGCGTAGAGACCATGGAGAAGTATAGGCAAATATTCTCTCATTTGATGAAGTTGCGGCATATCAGCTTTATAATGGAACGGACCTATCAAGACTTCCAGCAATCATCGAGACTCTATGGTCGGAGGCTACAACAATCGCCGCAGTATCGTCATTTGCAAATGATTCGCCATAAATTATCGCACTTCGTGTTTACGCTGCAAAATCATATAGTCACAAATGCATTAGAGGGCACGTGGAAGACTTTTACTGATGATCTAATCGCGGTAGGCTCTGTAGAGGAGCTTTACCAACGACACGTGGACTACTTAAAGGAGATTGCATTCTTTTCGCTACTTAATCGTCGGAGCGTTAAATTTCGGGAAACCATCGATAGTATACTTGTGATTGCCCTGCGTTTTTGCAAGTAAGTTGGAATTTAAAAAACAGTAAATGTACATTTTTGATTATTTAAATAATAATTTGGTACACATTTCCTACTTTGCAGAATTCTGAACTCGAAGTCATTTGTTTTGGATGAGGGTAATCAGTTTGTTCATCCACGTTATAAGCGATTGGTGTTTGAAGAAACAGAATTTGAGAAATTCATTCGTTATGCCATCTACTTGGGAAACAAGGTTGCTGCTTCAGGATACCAAGCTAAAATAATTGATCTTATACGTATCATTAATTATAATAACTACTATAAAGTATCTAGCAAGAATTAAATAAAATGTTATTAGTCTATGTTTTATTTAACATATATTCTAAAAAAGAATTTTGAATCTTGCCTACTATTGTGATTTCATTGAGCTGAATAAACAATTTGTTCAACGGAAGAAATTTAAATTCAGACTTTTATTCACAGAGTTATTAGTATTTTATGTGTAGCGTTTATGGCCACACTGGCATAGACTTGAAATTCAAATATATCGATAGCATTTCGATATATAACAATATTTTGTTTACCGACTGGTGCGGCAAAGCGTAGCGAGTTAGTTATTGACTACCTGCGCGACGAATCTGCGTATCACCCCAAAAATATTAAGTTCGGAAGAAGCGGATCGCTGACAGGTCAGCAATCAACAGGCTGAGCGACTTAGCCATATCTGTAATGCTCGACTATAGGTCGACATTGCATATTAGTACAGCACGTTCATCGTACAACATGGACAGAACTTCTGATGCGGATGCGGTAAATACAATAACCACAATGGCCAGTGTCGAGGTGCAGTTAAATAGCTCCTATATCCTTCAGTGTTCAGTGTCTTCGCTAGAAAGCGAGAGTGATTTATCGTTGGCCCTTGAGCACGAAATGGGCCAGCCAGTCGACTGTGACGAGCTGCCCGCCTTCGAAATACGGGCTTACTCTCCTCATGGGCGCACGCCGTCGCCAATTGATGATTTGAATGCATCAGACTTGGAAACGCCAAAGCAGCTGCCGGTCCAACAGCAGCGCAGCCCTGGGCGCCAGAATAATCCAGAGTTTGTGGCCTTGCACGAGATCAATGCACAAATTAGTGCACCCAACAATAACGAAAATGGAGATGACTCAATAGTGGGCCTAAAGTCTGCCAACAGTTTGGAAACTATTTTTGAAGGTGTCTTTTTGCATACACCCCCGCGCGAGAAACTGAACAAAAGTGCAGGTTACGGCTCGAATCCTAGCTCGGCAAGTCGCTACACACCAAAACGCAGTCGCGCTAATTTGATGGAATTGGTGGCCATGAATCGTCTGCACCTCGATGGACAGGAAAATCAATCGCCAAGCAAGCAGCTGCAGGACGAGCTCACTTAGTTTCCGTTATCGGGGCAATAGGGCCCAAACCAAAGCCATATATGACACATTTGCTTAGACTGCCACAGATTTCCTAGTTATAAAAATTTATGTACACTTTGTGTATCTTAATAGATAAGCATTACTTTTATATAATTTTATATTCTGGATGCTGAATTTAAATAGTAAAACATCTGTCTTTCCATGTTTTAAACATTTAAGGTAATGCGTGATTTATTTTATGGCTCGGGGACTGGGCTGCGCTTTCCATTCCTTTGTTATTTACAGGTAGACCAATCATGCGACCAGGTAGTACCCGCATTGGTTACCTGAACAAATGCCGGTGACCAATGCGAGGATGTATTAAGATCAAACAGCTGGCAAGCTTTAGAAGTTTTTATCATCCAGTTGATTCACACATCTGCTTTTCGCGTTGCAAATGAGATTACAAATTTACAAAAGGCTTGGCCTAAAATATTATTCACAGGTTTGATTCATTTGGCCATTATTTAAATCGGAAGACCGCTTTTACAAATTTGAAGTAAGATTACATTTAAAAAGGACGATTTACACTTTTAAATAAAAACCTCATTTTTCATTCCCTTACGTTAATTTTAATAGTAATATTTGGCTTAGAATTAAAAACATTTTACATTTAATTTCTATAAAGTTTTTCCTGTACATATATACATATACATACTTTTTATATTAAGAAGTGCTTTGTCTTTTGATAACAAAAAATAGAATTTTAAACTTTAATCTTAGTTCTTCCACATTTATACATCCATAAACTAAGCTAAAGTTTTGATTTTTTATAAAAACCAGAAAACTTAAAAATAACTTCATGTTAAAAAAAAAAATAAAATATAGTAATTATAGATGAGTAATTGGATAAAATTGAAGTTGCGTATATAAAGGTATATAAAAAAATATATGTATATAAATACATATAAGTAAATATATGTATATCAAAAACACTACTTCATATTATCCTACTTATAAAAAATTCTTGAAAACAGAGGAGTAATAACGATTGGGAGTGCTTATTAAGTGTGGGGGAATGTCTGATGAACACACAAAATAATACGAATGTATATATCGTTAAACTGTTAATTTCGTAAGATTTCTTGTACAGAAATTTGTAAGTGAGGTGGCGCAACATATACATTTGCTGTCGAACGCTGTACAACTTAATATATATATTTTTATATAGCATTGTTTCATTCAAATGGTCAAAAGTTCTTAGAGTGACGTGACGCAGAAAACACTTTCACGCGTAGCAGACCCGGATTGACCTCCTGCCAGCTGAAAAACATTACTGATTAAAAATGTTACGTTATTTTGTAAGATGAAAGACGTACCGTAAATGTCGTTCAGCTAATCTAGCCTTCACATGTTTCTTAATGGTTGATACTCCATTTGCACTGTGTAGTCCTCGGCCCGTTATGATGAAGACATGCTTATAGACTCGTGTGCAATTCCGTAGCACATTTATGTGGCGATCCAGGAACAGATCGAGACTGCTAACTGCCTCTATGGTATGCAAATAGTGTAAATCGAGCAGATCCGGATTGTTTTGCGTATGCTTGTGCACCTCCATGATGCAATTGGCCGCGCGATGATTGAACACGTCGATCTTCTTCTTGTGCAGCTGAGCAATCTCCGAGTAGTAGAGCGCAACGCTTCCATTGCCTTGCTGTATCGCCTGCTTGGCCTTCAGGTTGCATTCGGCTCTCAGTTGAGCGTGGTGGGCGGCCAAATTGCGTGTCTCCTCAAAGTCTCGCAATGCGGCACATTTGGCCTCTTCGTGCAGCTGCGGAGACTGCGCTTTGCCATTGCCAGCAATACGAGGGCTGGCGACTTTCGTCTGTGGCTGCTGTTGCACTTGTTGATTGAGCTATTGTAAATTAAAATTAAATAAAATAAGAGCTCATATTGCTATTAATAGGTAGTGATTGCGCTGACCTTTTCGTTTTCACGTTGTGCCTGCTCATAGAGCTCGGCGCTGGTTAGTTCGACCTTCGCATTGCTGTCCAGCACCTCCACGGTCTTAGCATAGTTGTTGTCCGTGTCCGCAAAGACCTGAAGCAAGGTATCGGGTGGGATTTCGGGAAATTTCTCGCACAGCTTCATTTTGGTTAAGTGAGTGGCAATATCATTTGGTTTATTTTGAATCGCATGATTTGCTGCCTGCTGTTCGCTGTTGTAGATGCTCCAGGCAAGCTCCATATCAAGCAACTCATTAACATTGCCAGGCGATTCGCTGCAGTCGGCATACTTCGGATGTTTAAGCAGACGTGCGAATTGCTCGTCGTCTCGCAGTGTCTGCTGACGCTGTTCCTCGAGCTGATTATGCACTGATTCCATCCAGATCATGTAGAGCTGTTTGGCCAGATGTCGCGGCAGGAACACTTTGGTTGGCAATGACTCCGACTCTTTGGGAAGCATTTCACCCTCCCACTGAAAGTGACTGCGCAGCTGTTTAATCAAACATTCACCCAGATCCATTTCTAACAATGTATTATCCTCCGAATCGTCGTCGTCCTCATCAGCAGCTGAAGAAGCACCAGCGGCAGCAACCATGAGTGGTGCTGGCTCCACGACCGGTGGTAGCGGTTGATCTAAAATCCCATTGCGTATGTCTCTTATCTTGCGCGTATGCTCCGAATACTGATCATCGCCCAAAACAAAACAGTTCTCGATCTCCAACTGAAGTTCTCTGTTGGCAAAACCATTGCCAGCATTGCGTTTGACACGTGGCTGGCGCTGCGGCTTGGACTGATATTTATTGGATATCGGTGGGGATAGAGCAGCAGCGGCAGCAGCTACAGTTGGCCCTTGAAAATTGTTCCGGTTGCATTTGCATTGAAATTCTTCGACTTCCTGGGGCAACGTCTCGTCGGCATCGTCCGATTTGAGCTCATCCTCTTTGATCAATATGTCAACGGCCCAATCCACATCGCCGTTGCACTTACCATATAAATCCCACAGCCCACTTAATTGCTTGTTCGGATACATTTGACGCAATTGCGCAAAGCCAGACGCCTCGTTTGGACAGTTCAAGCTGTGCCGCTGCAAGGTATTCTGAGGGACACCTATGGCCGATGCTGGATCCACATTTACCGCTACTGCCGGTTGCTCATCACGCAGCAAATCCAACAGGGAGCATTCACCTGTTGCTCCTGCAGCACTAGTTACAGATGCCTGTACGGGCAGGTCACTCTGCTGAGCCCAATAATTGTTCACATTTTGCTCATACGGCAGCCAAGTCTGAGCATTAACATTTAGTTTAAAGCTGTCCAATTGGCTTGTGGAGCCGGATCGTTCCGGTTGTTGAGACGGCGTTAGTGGTGCTGGCAGCGTCGGTAACGGCGGGTGTAATCGCAGCTGCGGCAATGACACTGTGTATTTGGTATCTTTAAGAAACTGTTTAAAAAGAAATAACTTAATAATAGTAATAAATCATATTCATAATTTTACATACTCCGATTAGCTCAGAGACGTTGGTCTTCTCATAGCGATCTAGCATGCGTTTTATGGCATCTTTCGGCACCTGGTGCACGTTTTTTTGAGCCAGCTTTGTAGCAGATTTGGACCAGCTTGTTTGGGGCTCCAGTAGCTCTATTAGATAACCATGCTGCACGGCGATCTGTACGTAGGGCTGCATTTCCCATTTCATAATATTCGTATTGTCCACTATGATTGGGCTCCAACCAGCTGCCGCTTTGCACTTCACACGCTCCTTATTCCAGTCATGGGCTTCTGGTAGAAAGTTGGGATTAAACTCATAGCCCCGAGGCGTGAGAAAGTAATCATCGGTGCTATACACGAAATCCGTAATGGGATGTTGATCCAGCAAATGAATTTGATTCAATATTGCTTTGGCCATTGTGGATTTGCCACTGCCCGCAGGTCCCCGCATAATGATCATAATTTTTTGGCCAGCTTGCGCTTTTCTACAGATCTCATTGAATTCCTTGGTCTGGCTGTTGGCGTTCATTTTTGGCGTTGCTGTTGTTGCTGGCGCAATGTATTTGTTTGTGTTACAATTGCTGTTATTGTTGGTGGCTTTGCTGTAGTTGTTATTGTTATTGTTGGTGTTGGTATTGTTCTCTTCATTTACGGAGAGTTTCTCGTTAAGCCAGCATGCAATATTTTCCGCTTGCTCAGCAAAGTTTCCCGCCGCTGACATTTTTGTTGTGCTCGCTGCTTTTCTCTGTTTTTTGCATACAATTTTCGCCTGGCACCAAATATTAAGGACATACACACATGTGCAGAATACATATATATAACTGCGCAATTATCACAGCTATAGCGCCAATGGATGATCCTCAGAAATATTTAGAGACAAAATATTAACCTCACCTCTAATACCAATAGCAAGTAGTTTTCAATTCAAGATGTGTCTTAATTTTCGATATGTTGCACAAGTAGTCGTACATCGTACTCTGGATTAATTATTATACAAATCACTGTTTTCGTTGCCAATTTCGAGCGAAGTTCTTAAAAAAAGGCAGTAAATTTTCCAAAACATTGTACAATGTACTCTACGGACCGTCGACATACTCGATAGTGGTATCGATATTCGGTTATCTTAGAAATTGGACAGCTATTAATGGTATCATCCCTATGTGCAAGATTTTGCCAACAAATATCGCAATTTATGTACAAAGTTAAATTTTAATGAGTCCTCTTTTTATTCAATACATTGTTTTTGTGTTAAGATGTTATGCGTACTGTATATATATTTAATGCTTTTCTCGTAATTCATTTCCACTCAGTGATCTGGTTTGAGTGACCAGCATACCAAACGGAACGATACATTTATTTATCGATATCTTTTAATGCACGCATCTCTATTGCAAACAGCTGCATCAGAAATCGACGGTGTATCCACGCTTTTGTGAAGCTCATTTTTAATATAAAAAACAGCAAATAAATTGAAAAAATGACTGACTGGGTTAAAATTGCTGAAGACCAAGAAATACCGAAATTGAAAATTGATTTAAATGCAGATGAACCGGCTCCGGCAACAACAGCCAGCAAAGACAATGAACCCGATGTTGCGGACCCAGCGGAAACGAGTCTACTTATAAAAATATTGGGCAAGGGACTAGTTAACACCAAGCAGTCATTGGATATTCAACAAAAGAATCCGAATTCTCCATTGCATTCAGTGAAAACATTCGAGGCATTACATCTGAAACCCGAACTACTAAAGGGTATATACGCAATGGGCTTCAATACGCCATCAAAAATTCAAGAAACTGCATTGCCAACTCTGCTTGCTGATCCACCACAAAATATGATAGCACAAAGCCAATCGGGTACAGGAAAAACCGCTGCATTCGTCTTGGCAATGCTGAGCCGTGTAAATGTTGCCCTGGACCATCCTCAAGTTCTTTGCCTATCGCCCACATACGAGCTTGCAATTCAAACTGGAGAAGTCGCCGCACGCATGGGCCAATTTTGTCCGGAAATTAAACTGAGATTTGCAGTTCGTGGCGAAGAAGGTAATTTATTTTCTTATAAATATATATGTATAATAATTTCATGTGTATTCGAAATTAGTTGATCGCAACTCAAAGATTACGGAACATATTTTGATTGGAACGCCTGGCAAGATGCTAGACTGGGGTCTCAAGATGCGTCTGTTTGATATGAAAAAGATACGAGTATTCGTATTGGATGAAGCAGATGTTATGATTGCTACACAAGGACATCACGATCAATGCATTCGAATCCATAAAATGCTGAGTTCACAATGCCAGATGTTGTTCTTCTCGGCAACCTACGACAAGGAGGTGATGGATTTTGCACGCTTGATTGTGCCGGAGCCAACTATAATTCGATTGATGCGCGAGGAAGAATCTCTGGACAATATTAAACAATATTATGTAAATTGCAAAAACGAGGAAGGCAAATACAATGCCATCCAGAACATCTATGGCTGCATAAGCATTGGCCAAGCTATCATATTTTGCCACACACGCAAAACAGCCGCTTGGCTGGCAGGTAAAATGGCAGCCGACGGACATTCAGTTGCTGTTCTCTCTGGCGACTTGACCGTGGAGCAAAGGCTGGCCGTTTTGGACCGGTTCAGGTCTGGACAGGAGAAGGTACTCATCACCACGAATGTTCTCTCACGCGGCATTGACATTGAACAGGTGACAATCGTTGTTAACTTTGATTTGCCTGTGGATCTACGCGGTAACGCCGACTGTGAAACCTATTTGCATCGCATAGGTCGCACTGGACGATTCGGCAAGTCGGGTATTGCTATAAATCTGATCGATGGGGAGAAAAGCATGTCCGTTTGCCGTGCTATCGAGAAACACTTTCAGAAAGATATAATTTATTTGAACACCGATAATGCTGATGATATTGAAAAGATTGGTAATTAATTCATTGCAATCATTCCTCTCATTTACCACTAAGCCAGCAAGTATGTGAAATTTCTATTGAAATAAAAAAAAATTTTGAATTCAAGGTGTCATACTTATTTATCTATATATCCCAAATAAAAGCCCCGCATATTCATACAAGCAATTAATTCATAGACAATTAAATAATTATTTATTTAAAATGAAATGCCTTAAATGGGAATGAAGTTTCTTGAACAATTACATCTTTGTCCATATCTTTGTGGTTACTATCAAAATAAATATCCATTCTATTCCAGCTTCTGCACAATTATTTCGTGTTCATTGGATCGGTTTCTAAAATATAAATTTGCATAACATCTTCAGACTCCAGAACGTGCACTTTGTTAAGCCAATTCCTAGATATATTATTCCCTTTACCAGAGCTGGTACAAATATACAGATTAATTTCCCTATTGAGAAAAGCAATGGCGGCAAAATCATAAGAACACATTTGCATAACATCTTCAGACTCCAGAACGTGCACTTTGTTAAGCCAATTCCTAGATATATTATTCCCTTTACCAGAGGTGGTACAAGTATACAGATTAATTTCCCTATTAAGAAAAGCAATGGCGGCAAAATCATAAGAACACATTTTCCTACGTTATAAATTAGGATGCACGAATATTTTAATATAACAAAAAGTACACCTCCACATCCCACAGAAACACAACGTATATTCGCCCAATTAATTGAATTACAAAAACACTCGAATGTTTCGTTAATAAATCTAAATGTAAATGAACTTCTGTTTTCGTTATTATTATTATTTTGCCTATCGTAATTGGCACGCAAGACTGGATCAGATAGCACTAAATAGGCCTCAAGAATTTTTTGGAATTGCTGCGTTTGGGCGTTTTTACTATTATAATATTGAGCAGCCAATTTACGAAATGCTTTTTCAATATTCTTAGTTGTAGCATCCTTTGTTATGCCCAGAATTTCGTATAAGTTCGTGTAGTCTTGATCAGCGTTTTGATATTGAGATTCATTATGATAACTGTTCCTGTTTGTATGTTCCCGGTTTCCTTGATGGCTAAAATTGTTACGATTGCGATCGTCCTGATAAGAGTTTTGATTGCGGAACCCATTTTGTTGACTATTCCAATTTTTATTGTCCCGGTTTTCTTGCTGCTGGCTATAATTGTTCCGATTGCGATCGTCCTGATGGGAGTTTTGATTTTTATTGCCCCGGTTTTCTTGCCGATGGCCATAATTGTTCCTATTGCGATCGTCCTGATGTTCTCTTTGCTTATCTCTTTGGTTTCCTTGATTATTATGATTATTTTCATAGCTGCGATCATAGTTTGATTTCGAGTTCTCATTTTTATGATTGCGTCCGTTCGACTTGTCGTCTTTAGTCGCCCCTGGCTTGCCCCGCTTATTACTTTGGTCATGATTATAGTTGGATTTTGTGCTCTTCTGTGAGTGGTGCGACTTCTTTCCTTGCTGTCTAGATTGTTCATTTTTTTTATTGATATATGTCTCATCATACTCTTTACGTAGCGCTGGATCTAAAAGTACTCTCTTTGCTTCATTTATCGCCTTACTCATTTCCACAGCATGTTTATTTCCTGGATTCTTGTCTGGATGCCATTTCAATATAAGTTTATAATAGGCTGATTTGATTTGGTTTTGGGTCGAGTTTTGCCCAATCTGAAGAGTTTTATAGTGATCTTTAAAGCTGGATCTCATTATAAATGGTGTTTCTTAATAAATTAAAGCACTAAGCTATGTGTTGTCTGGTTAGTGGTACGTGTGATCTCCCGATTTCCGCTAGCGGCTAGCCTTGCTTCTGTTAACTTAACATTACTTTGCAAGTTATTAATAGCGAATTCAAGTAATCGGAAAATATCGAGAGCATCACGATGGTCTTTTAAGCGGGCTTATGTATTAGCCGAAACCATGGAAAAGAGAGTTATCAGTTAATACTTCGGAAAACAGAAAATATGCATAAAACTTCATTGAAAACCAAATACTCATATTTAACTAAAATAAGAGATCGAATCATTGATTGATGAAAATTAACAACAAAACATGTGAAATAGTATGATTAATTTATATTTATATATTTAGCTCAAGATTTATTGCAAGGCTCTTTCAAATTATTCAACCCTGACCTGATGCCCACTTCCATATACTAGACAGTACATTACTAGAGGAGGTCGTGGTAGATAATGTAGAATCACCAGTTTGTGAAGAAACCTTGCCCATAGTCCATTGCCAAGCCTTTAAAAGTGGGCCAACAGACGAAGCGACTGCAGAAGATACTGTTGAGTCTCCACTTTGAGATGTCATCTTCTTTGCGGTCCACTCCGAAACGCTACCTGCCGTTCCTGATGTCCATGACCAAGCTTTCGAAAGAGCTCCGGCAGTGGAGCCTGCAATAGCAGTAACAGACGAAGCCACTGCAGAAGATGCTGTTGAGTCTCCACTTTGAGATGTCATCTTCTTTGCGGTCCACTCCGAAACGCTACCTGCCGTTCCTGATGTCCATGACCAAGCTTTCGAAAGAGCTCCGGCAGTGGAGCCTGCAATATCAGTAACACTTTGAGATGATATCTTGTTTGCGGTCCACTCCGAAACGCTACCTGCCGTTCCTGATGTCCATGACCAAGCTTTCGAAAGAGCTCCGGCAGTGGAGCCTGCAATAGCAGTAACAGACGAAGCCACTGCAGAAGATGCTGTTGAGTCTCCACTTTGAGATGTCATCTTCTTTGCGGTCCACTCCGAAACGCTACCTGCCGTTCCTGATGTCCATGACCAAGCTTTCGAAAGAGCTCCGGCAGTGGAGCCTGCAATATCAGTAACACTTTGAGATGATATCTTGTTTGCGGTCCACTCCGAAACGCTACCTGCCGTTCCTGATGTCCATGACCAAGCTTTCGAAAGAGCTCCGGCAGTGGAGCCTGCAATAGCAGTAACAGACGAAGCCACTGCAGAAGATGCTGTTGAGTCTCCACTTTGAGATGTCATCTTCTTTACGGTCCACTCCGAAACGCTACCTGCCGTTCCTGATGTCCATGAACAAGCTTTCGAAAGAGCTCCGGCAGTGGAGCCTGCAATATCAGTAACACTTTGAGATGACATCTTGTTTGCGGTCCACTCCGAAACGCTACCTGCTGTTCCTGATGTCCATGACCAAGCTTTCGAAAGAGCTCCGGCAGTGGAGCCTGCAATAGCAGTAACAGACGAAGCCACTGCAGAAGATGCTGTTGAGTCTCCACTTTGAGATGTCATCTTCTTTGCGGTCCACTCCGAAACGCTACCTGCCGTTCCTGATGTCCATGACCAAGCTTTCGAAAGAGCTCCGGCAGTGGAGCCTGCAATAGCAGTAACAGACGAAGCCACTGCAGAAGATGCTGTTGAGTCTCCACTTTGAGATGTCATCTTCTTTGCGGTCCACTCCGAAACGCTACCTGCCGTTACTGATGTCCATGACCAAGCTTTCGAAAGAGCTCCGGCAGTGGAGCCTGCAATAGCAGTAACAGACGAAGCCACTGCAGAGGATGCTGTTGAGTCTCCACTTTGAGATGTCATCTTATTTGCGGTCCACTGCCAAACGCTTCCTGCCGATCCTGATCCAGCTGATCCCAGCTGATACATTTTGTAGGCAATCAAGCACGCCAAAATAGATCCGCCAGCAATGTAAACCACATTCAAATAGTTTGATATATTCCTTCTGGGCAGAAAGGTGCAAGGCATCCGTAGATATGAGTTCTGCGATGGTGCATTTAGGTCTCTTTGCTCCATTCCACTTAGGACCAAATATGCATACACAATTTGCTGAAATCGCTTGACGTCTTTCAAATAGCATGTGGCCAGGAGTTCCTGATAAGCTTTGGTAATTTCTTGTTTGGTCGCATTTCTCTTTATGTTGAGAATATCGTAGGGATCGTAACTGACCATTTCCTAGCAAGTATGTTAATATTAATTATTTAACAGTGATGCTTACAAATATTAAAAAAAAAAAAAAATACAATTCACCCTGGTTTATCTTTTCCAAGCGTTCAGGGAATAAAAATCTAACCCTAGGACCGAAAGACGACAATGCTGCCGTTGATTTCCTGTAAATAAAGCCAAATGTTAATTGTTTGCAGTCTGTAAGTCGATGGAAAATGCGATACTCGTCAGTTAAGCTAATCGATAGTTGAACGATGATCGTCATCATTAGATTTTTATTTATTAATTGAAATCTTGTTTGTACAATATGTAAAGATTTCGGTAAAACCACTGACCACTGTTTGGTCAGTGGTAAAACTCAAATGTATTCAAACACTGATTCTAATCGTATCTACACAGATCATATTTGGACTTCTAATAGAATGATATCGATGAATCGATTAGAGCTGTAAAGCATAAATGTTCAGATCACTAACCAGAGAGTGCTAGAATAGGACAGAAATTGGGGGATTTACCGATTTGCACCTTTACACAATTACATGGACAGACAAGGTTTCTATTAATTGTTGTGTTTAGTTCTTTAATTTATTATCTGCATTACATTTTGGCTTATAATCTTTTAATGGAATTAGGGTAAAACAGTAAGTAGTACATACATATGTATGTAAATACATTGCGCAGGAAACTATACTATTAACAGCACCCCGTTGTCTCAACCAGAATATTCATTTACAATCCATGATGAAATTGAGTTTTGAACAAATGTCCTACAAATTATTTAATTGTCTGCTGCTTAATACAGAATTTTGTTCATCGCATCGATATTACCAAATTATACGTACAGCAATAGAACCAATTTAATTAAAATATGTTAACAATTCTGCTAAAATTGTGAATAATTAATTTTATTTAGAGAGATTCATTGACTGTCTTCATTTTTGCGATCCGCATTAGGTTTCTTGGTAAAATATTGGAATGTTTTGAATGCTGCAAAAGCAAATAAAACTGTTCCTCCAACGGCGCATATAAACGGTAGCATATCAGCTGATGGTTCTGTGAAAGTAGTTTGGCCAAAGCCGTTTTTAAGGCCTTCTTCTCCATATTGGTCGTATAATTGTCGTTTTTCCTTATCTGATAGTATTTCAAATGCTATAACAATCTCCTTGAACTGGTCTGCAGCCTCTGGGTGGTCATTTTTGTCTGGATGATACTTAAGGGCCATTCGCTTGTAAGCTTTTTTGATTTCCTCATCAGTTGCTGTCCTATTGATGCCCAGAATCTGATAATAATCTTTGCCCATCGTATTAATAAATGTAAATTTTGTTTCTTGGCTTATTTATGTAGATGAGCAAGCGTTGTATATTGCCCAACTATATTTTGATCACAGCTTGATATTTTATATATATACATATATATTATCCAAGTAGGGCTATCGATATTTATAAATAATGTTGACGACGTCAATGCGACCAATGCAACCACATCGGTTCTATATTTTTAGGGTAACACTGTTTTTAGAGTTGAACTATCAATTAACTAATAGCTGATCATGGATGAACATTTTTATTAAAATATGTATATCTACATCTACGGAATCGAATATAGAAAAATGATTTAGGATAAATGCACTAATTTCTAATTTGCGTGATTTGATTAGAGGACCATTGTGGAAACCGATGTATTTTGTATGTCGTCGTTACAATCGATACATTTTTACGGAATATCGCACATCTCGTCCATTTGGTCCAAGTCACCACCGCGTATAGTTTGTGTTTTGGTAAGTGAAAAATAAAATCTTGGGAAAAAAATGCCATCCTTATACTATTATTATGTAAAATATGAGATATTACAAAATTGTTTAATTATGTAAAGCATAGTAATGATATAATTGAATTTTTGCAGTTCTTAAATTCAATCGAGTCCCTAATACAGTTACAAAATGGTTAGGGAGAACAAAGCAGCATGGAAGGCTCAATACTTCATTAAAGTTGTGGTATGTTCAATAGCTAATATTGCAATAGAAACATAAAATGCGTATGAATTTGCTAATGAAATTGTTTGATTGTAGGAACTGTTCGATGAGTTCCCAAAGTGTTTCATTGTAGGCGCTGACAATGTTGGTTCCAAGCAGATGCAGAACATCCGTACCAGCCTCCGTGGTCTCGCTGTCGTACTGATGGGCAAGAACACGATGATGCGCAAGGCAATTCGTGGTCATCTGGAGAACAATCCTCAGTTGGAGAAGTTGTTGCCGCACATCAAGGGCAATGTTGGCTTTGTGTTCACCAAGGGTGATTTGGCTGAGGTTCGCGATAAGCTGTTGGAATCAAAGGTGCGTGCACCTGCACGTCCAGGTGCCATTGCGCCATTGCCTGTCATCATTCCGGCCCAGAACACAGGTTTGGGTCCAGAGAAGACTAGTTTCTTCCAGGCTCTGTCCATCCCGACCAAGATTTCGAAGGGTACAATTGAAATCATCAACGATGTGCCCATCTTGAAGCCTGGAGACAAAGTTGGTGCCTCTGAGGCCACTTTGCTGAACATGTTGAACATCTCGCCCTTCTCGTATGGTCTGATCGTGAACCAGGTTTATGATTCGGGTTCCATCTTCTCGCCTGAGATCTTGGACATCAAGCCCGAGGATTTGCGTGCCAAGTTCCAACAGGGCGTAGCCAATCTGGCTGCTGTGTGTTTGTCTGTCGGCTATCCAACGATTGCTTCGGCACCTCACAGCATTGCCAACGGATTCAAGAACCTGTTGGCCATCGCTGCTACCACAGAGGTTGAGTTCAAAGAAGCTACCACCATCAAGGAGTACATTAAGGATCCCAGCAAGTTCGCTGCTGCTACCGCCTCTGCGGCACCAGCTGCTGGAGCTGGCGCTGCCGAAAAGAAGGAGGAGGCCAAGAAGGTCGAGTCCGAATCCGAGGAGGAGGATGACGACATGGGCTTTGGACTTTTCGATTAAGCACCGCAACAATCACCAGCGATTGAACGCCCTAATACAATTTTCAATGTTTACATCAATTCGGCCTAACTGCCTCTGCAAATTATTGCCGTGGTTTGACAAGCCCAATGGCAAGTTGCATGTGCAGTGAGCCACCAAATACAACAATAAATATGTAAACTTGTTATTTGTATACAAACTGTGTTTTTAATCTTGTACAATAGCTTCGATTCAATACTCAAGCTTTCTAACTGACCTCTTGCATTAAAAATTATAAGAATATCTGCATGGGTTGACTTCTTTACTCAGATGCAGCTTTTTTTATATTGTGCTGATGAAATGATTGTATTTATTGAGTTCTGGCATCTAACCATTTTGCCATTGACGGTGCTTGCACTGATTGTTGCTAGCAACATTTTCGTCAGAAAGGCTGTTGCGTAGTGTTGCTGAGCAGATGTTTAGCTTGGCGATATTGTTGCTAAGCATATTCAATATTAATATGTACTGCCGGAATATACATGTGCATATATCGAAACAATAAACTAGCGAGTTACTATATATATTTCTCTAACGGGTATACATTTAAAATAGTTCATCTTTATGAACTGAAGGGGCAGAAGATTATTTGCTTCAAGTTTCTATTCGGTAGCTGCAACAAATAATCTTTTCGCTCCATAAACAAAAATAGGTTAGATGAAGGGCATTTCCATTCATAATAATGAAATCTTCAATTAATGAATTCAATAAGAGTAGACGAAATTATCATCTATATATTATTTTAAGTTTAAGGCCATATACTATAATAGAGTATTTGTAGATTATGCTAGACTATGCTGATCGTAAACTGTATTCCTAGCTGAAGGTTGCACTCTTTAAGCTTAATTTTCTCTTGGCTTCTTTTTTTTAAAACTATTTTTTTTTGCCAACAGCCATTTTATTGCCCTCTTCAAATGGCCAAAAGGCTGCGTGTGCAATCCACGTAACGTTGCGACGTCTGCTGCTGCATTGTCTGCCACCCCATATATTTACAAAGTAATTACTTGTGATAAAATGAATTTCACAAGATGAGAAAAGTTTAAAGTTTTCGCTTGGCTCTTGCTGCTGTCGTTGGGGCTGCGACGCGTCGCGACGCCTTTTGATACTTTTATTTTTTTTACTTTTTTGCAAGAACGGCGACGGCAACGGCGACGCCGCTCATAAAAATTCAATTTGTCTTGACAAAATACGCAAGAAATTAAGAATGTGCCAAGTTGCAGCAGCAAAAGAAACTTTATTTCCCTTTTATTTATTTTTATTTTATTTTTTTCTGAGGCGAAAATGAGTTACGCGGCTGGGGCGTGAAAATGAAAATGCCACGCCTTCCAACCAACAAAAGCCCCGGGCATAGTTAAACACTGCATAACTAGCCGCGACCGAGAGCCCGCCAGCCGAAGCTACCATGGATAAATATAACCATTTTACAGGCCATCTGCAACAGTTGAGCACGTGAGTTCGTCTGACTACGATAGTTTCTAGAGATGAAGGTAGAGTATCAAGATTCAGAATTCGGGCCGAAATTCCCTTGATGTGGAGGTAAAAAATTCATATTGATATTGATTCAAAATAAGAAAGATTTTAATAAAAAATATTCTATTCAGATCTCAAATTTGCATTCCCGTAAGCGTTCTATTTTGTATTGTTGTTTGTATAGCTTTTGTTTCATTTATAAAACTATGTCAAATTAATTAATCATATCTAAATGGACTATTGGGTTAAAAAAATAAAAATGTAAAAATATTATAAAATTTAAATTTAGTATAGTTTAGTTATACATTTTCACAATATTATTCCATTTGCTTAAATGATATCCACCTCCGATTTTATCCTAGTCAATTTAAAGTTAATCTCACGAAGCTGAGTTAGCGTCAAGTTTGTCAAGCCGATTCACCAGAAAATCATGCGAAGCAGTTCGGCTTAACAGTTTATAAGGAGGACCGGTTCGATAGCAATTGCTTCACACAATTGCTTAATCACGAGCCCATCACTAGAGTTTTCATTTGGTTCCCATTTGGTTGGTCGTAAATTAATAAAGGCATTGCATAATTTCAGGCGCCGCTGGCGGCAAATACACAAAAATTAACATAAATTGTGGAGGGGTGGCTGTACGCCAGCCTCACCCCCACCCACTCGCTGCCCAGCTGGCCGGCTACACAGCTACCCACTCACCACATCTAATATCAGCACCGTCACTGACATTCGAAATCAAAATGCGATTGGCAAAATGATTTGCTTCAATTTTTGTGATGCGCATAACAAATGAAGTTTGGACATTTGGACAATTGATTGGGACGCCACGAAACGGACGAGCAAACAGCAACCAGATTTGAGAGTCAGAGACCAGAGACCCATATAGACAATATTCGATAGCACACACACACACACACACACACACACACACACACACACACACACACACACACTCTGTCTATACTATATCACTATATGCAGACATGTACACACATACAGACACATGACATGCACAACAACAAAAGTGGAACAGTCGTCAGATTTGAGCTTCGGACTGGCAGTCTCTCCACTCAACTTGACTTGGTTTGGCTATCAATACGCACAGATAGATAGATTTGTATGCATATTTTTGCTTTGGCATTTCGTTTGTGTGCTAAACATGTGAATGCCATCGATATAACGATGATGCTGCCTGTCATGCATGTTTGTCTCAGCCTCTCAGCCTCTCAGCCACCCGCCTCCGTCCATACGATTTGCGCTCAGCTGAGATTTGTTTTGCCAGAATATTGGCACACCAAACCATTGCCCAATGGCCAAACAAATGCCACTAAATTCAATTCACGACGCACGTCCAAGAAAAAACAAAACTTCTACAACACTTTGAAATGTTTTCGAAAATATTCAAAATCTTCTGAAATTGTAAATACAAAATAAACGTTCCCTGCATCAACTCTGACCTGTGCTGTGTCATTTTGTCACCTAGGCAATTTAATATTATGCATGTGGTATGAACAAGTTCCCAGTAACTCGATAATTTCATATAGCATCATCCCATTTCGAATGGGATCGAATCTCATAATAGGCACGTGAAAATAAATTCCCAGCAATTGCTTTTTAGAATTTTCGTGCCGAGCACGAAGGGCGATAACTGCTCCTACATGAAAGGGGTGTGTGAGTGTGTGTGTGTGCGTGTGGCTGGCTGTTTTTGGGGATAGAACAGTGAATGTGTGGGTGTGACTGAGCTGTGGGGCTTGTGATTTATGTGGGCTCTCCTGTTCTCGTTTGGCTGCTGTTGGCAACTCAAAACATATGCATAGATAAATTATACGCGGTAAGCGCCCACAAGCCCCAAAATTGTTGACAACAACAGCAACAAAAACAACAATGACAATAGCAACAACAACAATAATAAGAACTGCAACAATAACAACCACAATATGGAAGTGGAAGAGCAAATATTTTGATGTGACGAAACTAAATTGGGCGTGGCAAGGTGAGCATCCCATGCTAAACAGTAGCATCGAAATTGTTTACCATTTTTGTATACCCTGCTAAAGGGTATACAACATCGACCATGATATATGTAACACAACGAGAGCCTTAAAGATTAATCACTGCTGATCCTCTCCATTGATAGGTCTTATCTTAGATCTTAATTATCTTATACAAAACATATGACTACCCAAAAACTTTCTGTATAAAATGTTGTGTATTTAATCAAACCAATGTAACCAATGTAAGGGTATGTAATCTTGGTTTCTTTCTTTTCCAGACTTTGCATTTAAATTTATGTATAGTACATATATTTATATATGTATATGTGTCCATTTATATACATGTGTGTATATAAATCCATTTTATTGTTTATTTATTTTTTTTTTTCTTTTTATTTTTTGCACGATGTTCGAATATATTGGCTGTCAGTCAGTTAGAAAATAGATTTTCAGTTATCATTGAAAGGTGCAGCAGCTGCCGGCTGAAAGTTCTGCTGTCAGGACTTCCACGCTCGCCTCCCCTCCGGCCGCTAGCCAGCCCACCCACAGCTACATCTGGCCAACAAGTTGAGCTGCCATCAATTGTTACTATTCCGCCCCGCATTCAGATGAAGTTGAGCTTTTGTTTTGCATTTTGCAAGTTTTATTCCTGCTGCTGCTCCTTTCGGAGCATCGCCATGCGATGTCTGTGCTAGGGCAGGTCGTGGGCAGTGCAAGCTATGCATAGTAAGCCATTTGCTGATGCTGCATTGAAGTTAATCAAAGTTTTAGTCTAGTTTCCTATGCAAATGAACTATTCATCTTTTCCTTCTTTGTGCAAAATTAATTAATTAAATCGGAAGCAATGCTTGTAGTTAACATGATTAATTAGGCTGATGCTGATTTAGAGTAGATAGTAAATTAAATATAGGCTACTCGAGTTAATATTATCATAAAATACAACTTTATATATAAATTGTGTGCACAATCCTAACACAATTATAATTATACTCTATATTATTGATTCTACTGTACTGTACACATCTATATATTTATAAATAAAATTCCCTTGCGCTACCTTTCATACTCCTCCAACCCAAAAACTTCCAATTAAATCTTGCAAATATATTAAACCAACTTGTATTTCTGAGAATCGCAGAGTAAGGCGAGTTCTTGCGTGCTTATGACAATGCGTGAAAGCATGCAAATGGACAAACTTAGATTGAAAGACCTACTAATCCCACAGGCGAACGCAGTGCATGAGTCTTGGATGTTAAATGAAACCTCATTATGTAGCTTCGCTCAGTTTGGCCATATTTCAATCAGTTCGCTCGTCAAGGATTTGCAACTGGGTGGCTGCGTGCGCGCTAATCCTATTAAAATCGCATCGCTTTAATTAGAGACGAGAGCCTTGGCCATATTTCGTTGGTTCGCAACGTGAGAGACTGTAACGGTAACAATAAACGACAACATTTACGCCGTGCGATGATTGCAAGGCAAACGAGCAATTAAAAAGGCCATGCGCCAGCTGCCGAGCTGCCTTCCTGGGAGCAGAGGACACAGACAGTGACAGAGAAGACAAGAGAAGGGAAGAGAAGAGAGAGATCGGCAGCGACCTCGGACTAAAGCTTAACAGCGGGAGTGGGTGAGGGTGCGCAAGGGTGCGCCTTAACCCACACGTATATGGCAAAAGCTTCGGCTCACAGTGAACAACGCAGGGAACGCATTTGGCAGCTGTGTGCTTAAGGCATTTTTACAGCTTTCTTTCTCAGCTAGAGAATTTACGCTGGGTATTTGAAATATGCACGTAATATTGCAAAATTTTAAGCGTATATCTTTGCATAATTAACTGAGAAAATACTTAGCACACACACACACACACACACACACACATACACACACACATGAAGCAGCAGTTGGAGTATTGAGGCGAGCTCTCTGCCTCGCAGGCATTTTTACCGCAGCATCCAAATCGCATGCAGCAGAAAAAGTAAAATGAAAAGCGAACAAAACTTTGCAATGATACTTTTTCGGGCCCCACTCTCTAACAATGTAGTCGAGCACCCAAACCCAGACGCAAACCCAAACCCAAGCTCAGTCCTCGTTCCCGTCCCGTCGCCCACTTTCAGGTTGTGTGGAATTTTTAATCTGCTACAGCGGCAGCCAAACAACCACCAGGAGCTGGAGCTGGAGCAGAAGCAGGAGCAGCAGCGGCAATAGAAACCACCTTCAGTAGTTACCCTCCCCCCCACTCACGCCCTTTTGCCAGCCATGTATCTTTCTTTACTGCAGGGCTTTGCATCTTTACGCTTTGCTTAAATATTTTAATTTTTATTGGCTGAAGTTTGCCAACTGTCGCCGGTGCGGTGCCAGTTAGGCTGCCATTTGATAAAGCTGTTAAAAATGTATTTATTTTGGTGCTAAGGTCTGCGGCAATGGAACTCGAAGCTCAGCAGCTCAGGCAATCAGCAGCGGCCTTTGATAAGCGCATTTGCGGCACGGCTAAAGGACGCCACTTGCCCGAGAGCTCAGCGACAAAAGGTATTTAGAGGCGGTGTGCGGCGTGGCGGTACCAGAATCTCTATTGATTTATCGAATTAATAACGAACTTGGAGCAATTACAGATCGCATTGATCTTCTTTATCCATGAATAATTATTTCGTTCTAAATAAAGAAATGTATATAATTTAATAATCAGATAATATTTGCATTGATAGTGCAGACACCCTGCAAAGCCAAACTTTCTTCTGAGGGGTTCTCTCAGCCTTATTAGAGCCTTGAATTGATTTGCTGTTAGTGGAAAAGTTATTGGTAATTAAAGAAAATATATGATTAAGAGGATTTAGGCTATAGCCAGATTATAATACTGTCTAAATCATGATTAACATGATACAAAATATTAAAAAACAATTATTATTTGACGTAAAAATTAAAAAACATAAAAAGGTTTTTCGAAATTTAAAAAAAAACTTTCATTCCCACGGAAATGCTAGTTTCGAGTTTTTCTCGGGCTCGGTAATGGCATCAGATCTGTTTGGCTTAGTTCGCAAATACAGATAAATAGACATATAGGGATGGTCGATTACCTCTGCAACAAATACCTTTTTCAGGGAACGCGAGTAAGAGTTATGAATTTAAAAAAAATTTTAAATTAAACTTCGACTTAATTTTTATGATAAAAGTTGAAAATAAAAATATCTTAAGGAAATTGGAATAGAAGACGAACTAATAAAACTTACGAGCAAAAAGCAGCTGCCCCAAAAAGCCCCAGCGAGAGAGATGAAGCACAGCTAAACTAATTATTGTGAGAGAACAACTTTTGGTTTCGCAGTCTAAAAAGCAATTAAGAGTTGCGCATCTTCTTTGGTAGAGTTTAATAACCGTGATCCGAGTAAATCGAACCAGAGTATTTTCACCAACTAAGCGAGGAGATGCTAGCCAGGATGTGGTTAATATGCATTTCTTGCTGCCGGCAAGGTAATTCAATGGGTAAGCAACCGTCGCGACCCCACTTGACCACAAATGCTGGCGGTGGGGCAAATTGCTGGCCATAAAATCCCTTGAACTGCGGATGGGCTAAGCTCAACTAACTCGCACTAATAGCCATAATCATAAGCCATAATGACTCTTGCTGCTGCCGCTCCTGCTCCTGCTCCTGCTGCTGAGACTATAGCTCACGTTGCACAGAGTGAACGAGCCAGAGCTGAACGTTGCTGGGTCCACTGTGCGTATGCGTAATATGCAGCCAGAGTGGAAACTTTGCGAATGACATCGAAACCGAGACGAGGCGTCTCTCTCGCTCGCTCTCTCTCTCTCTCTCTCTCTGAGTGTGTGTGTATGTGTGTGTTTATGTATTTGTGTATGTGTGTGTTGCAGTGTCATTTACATAAAAGTAAAGTTCACCCACTCGACGGCAGCGGAAAATTTGAATGCAACCTGCAAACTTTTGCCAAATTTAAATTATAAATAAGCTGGCGGCTCCACTCGCCTGACTGAGGCTCACTCTCGCTCTGGCTCTGGCTCTGGCTCTGGCTCTACGTTGGCTAGGGGGAGTGGCAGTGCGGGCAGCGTTTGGTTAGGTTGACGTTGTCGACTCTAAACAAAACCTCATATGCATCGAAACGTAACGGCAAAAAGGATTTTAAGTGAAGTTGAAGTTGACTACACGACCGCATGCCACCACAGACCAGCTCGTAGCTGCAGCAGGCTGCAGCCCCTCTCGCATCTTAGTTGCCAGCGTGTCCCCTGGAGACCACTTACATAGCAGGAGCAAAGTTTCGACTTTGGTTCCGGTTTCTCCTCAAGGCCGGGGGAGGGGAACCCCAAAAAACTAACATCGAGAAAATAAGCACAAAGTGAAAACTACACGCGCATATTCCAATTCCGCCTCACTAGACAAAGTGCAAAGCGTTGTGCGTGTGTCTTTCGGTGGTTGTGCAGACCACCAGACACCACCGCCACCAGCAGACAACATCAGACACCATCAAACCACTCGAACGCAGCGTCAAAGGGCACGCGTCTGCCGGGCACCGCAGCGCAAGTTTAAATGTCATGTAAAATGTTTCCACTTACACAAATTAATGTGTAGAATTTAATTTCTATGCAGCAATAAGACAAGCAAACACCCAGACTTTCCCCTCCACATGGAAATGAAAATGAAATGAGAGCTGAGCGAAACCAACTTGCACCACATAGTGCCGAGCCATAACTATTTTAACACCACCAGCATTAATAAATAAATAGTCCTTTAGCGTGGCTAAGCTGGAGAAGTAGTGTCAACCTAACAGAGGGTGGAGACATATTGAAATACCCGGAAAACACTATAGTATTCCTTCCAGTTCTTTAATAATATACAGTGAGAACAGTAAAAATAAGAATACAAGTTTATGGTTTATAGAACATTTCCTTTTAGTTTATATTCGATATATCAGTTGACATTTGCATTGTAATACAAATTCCAGTTATTTATTATTTACTATATTAACTAGTAAGTTTAGCTAAACTACGACATTTTCTGCCTCGTAGAAAACCAATTCAAAAATTGCCTAACGTACTTATCTTCTTGAGCCCTTTCTAATCCAGATCAACAGTGTATTTCAGGCCACAGAACTCGAAAATTCCAAATAATAATTATTTACTTATTAGAAGGTAGATTTTCTATCAAATTCAAACTAAACTATAACTAAGCATTGGCATATATTATAAACCTGTTTCAATGGGTTCAAGATATAAAACTAAATAAAATATATTTTAATATATTAAATATTAAATTGAGGAGCAATAAGGTAAGGAATAAATCGGTTATACAAATGCTTACCTTCTTATTATTGTATATATTATTTGTGTAAATTATATTTAAAATTTAGGATCTGCGCACGTTGGCTAACCAAATTACATATGGACAGCCCAGTCTACTTATTGCTACCCAGTTGTCTGTCCATTTGCCAGTCAGTCAAGTCAGAACTCGAACAAATTGAAAATGAAATCATTTTTAACTTTTTGCATTGAAATAAAGTTGATTTGATTCGATAAGAACCAAAAGTTATTTGGGTTTATTTCGCTCATTGTTTTGAATTCGACTCACGCAATGGGGTATATTGAATCATGTAATGGGTATCATGATGTTTTGAATCTCTTAGAGCACTGCAGCACAACCTCGCTTAGCCTTAAAGGTATTGTTACCTTAATTGAAATCTGAAAAGCTCGTATGATTAGTATATAATTACCTTCCTATAAAAGAGGTCCAACCATTCCTCTTTGCAATCCCAGCTGTACTTCTGTGTAAGGTGGAATTTAATCCACACCTAGTAGATAGAGATAGAGAGATCTTAGTTCTCCAACAAGTATAATAATAATAATTCATATTAAAATGAAGCCAAAATCTTTAAATATAAATAATGGCAGACATTAATAATTGCCACATATAGTATAAGAAGAGCATTTGCCACATTTGGTTCATTTGCAATGCCATGCGAAATGCTGGCAATTTATAACTGTTATGTTAGGTGTGCAGCGCATTTAAATATCCACAATGTACAGCACTAGGAGCCGAGTAAAATACATCAAATGCAAACCAAGTGCTCAAATTCATCACTTAGACAGCAGACAGAGGACAGCAGACAGCAGCTTCAGCTGCCATTTTTGGGCAAATGGAGCGTAGTCCCATTGGCTAAAAGGGTTGAGCAGGAGGGAGAGAGAGAAAGAGAGTTGGTCTGGGAGTTAGACTAACTCTATATGTGATATGCTTGAGAGACTTTTAGCTTCATTGCTTGATTTGTTTAAATGCCTTTGCTGTGTTTGGTTTATGGTTGTGTCATTGGGCATTGGCTTGGCTTGTTTTTTTTGGGTGCTTTTGTTCCCAGCCGAGTCGTGGGATGGGTCTCCCTGGGGGGTTGAAGGGATTGCGGGCTGGAGAGCTTAGTGCTTAACTTGTCTAAAAATCTTGTTTGTCTGCTTCTGCATGTGTTAAATGAAAAGTTTTTGGCATTGCTGGTGCATTTGTTGATGGCCCCATAGATACAAAAGTTATTTGCCATTGCTAAACCAACTGAAAGTATTTGAATCTGCCCCCAGAACCTAGACAACCCCTGAACAAATTTCTCTCTCTGGCTGTTCATGTGTGTGTACTGGCGTGTGTGTGTGTAAATGTCAGCATATGCATATAATAATAAAAACAAATATGGCCAAAAGTCTCGAGCTCAGCACATTTGCTCCGCTTTGGCCTCCTGCTGCAGATACATTTGTATCCGAATATTTGCTGCGTACATAATACATAAATAAATACATGACTCAAATTAATTAATTTCTTTACTAAGTAATTACATGCTAAACATGCTGTTGATACAGTGCGAGGAGGCAACAGAGGGCGAGGGGCCCCTTCAATAAAAGTTGCTTTTTGAGCTGAAAGTATTTGTGAAGTTTAGCGAAGTGTATTTTGATTATCTCAAGGGTCTAGTATGCTTAACACCAAATTCTCTCTAGTTTTTCTCCTGTTTTATCGGTGTATTTTTTTCTCTTTTGGTAATTAAATTATATAAGTATTTGCGGTATGCTATAATACTCGCACAAATTTCACTCTGTTTTTCCTCTGGTATTTGTTTACTTTCGAGAAATCCGTGCTCGTTTCAGTTCATATTTTTCACAAGCAAATTACAAGCACAGCAAAAACAGGAGGAGCTTAGCCTTTGCTAAGAGCTGGAGTTGCAGCGATTGGGGCTGTTGGCGCGGGCGCATGGATCTGCAGCTTTTGGGTTGAGTTGTGAAAATGCTTACGAAACTTGTAACAAATACAAAAGTCAATGGCGCTGCAAAAGAAGTTTTTGCCTGGCAGCGCACACGGTAAATCTTGCAAGCTAAAACTTTCGACTTGCTTAAATAAACTCAGCACACACACACACACGCACACACATACACAGTTGTAGAAAGATGGAAGCACACGTACCTCGCACACACACAGCTGCATATATAGACAGAGACATGCTGAGATACAGATACTCAAATGCGTTGCTATAAGCTGCTTTACTCATGCACACACACACACACACACACACACACACACATGACGATTCCATGGCTTCGGTCTCTGACTTCAGCTCAACTCCTCCAACTCCTTGCACGGAGAATGTTTCCGATTGTCCTTCCTTCCAATTCGCATTTTCAGCAATTTGATTACAAAGCACACTGACTCGACTTGCTGTGGAAATATTTATATACGAGCTTAGACTTGTATGAATATACTAAATATATGCATTCAAAATGGGAGAAATCATAATACAATAAATGCTGTAAAGAAATGTAAATAGAATTCGTTGACTCTGTCTGTCCCTATCTTTCTGTTTTTATAGTTCTCAGTCAATGATACATATATATATACAAATATATAGAGAAATATTTATCTGCTTTTCATTTTTTCTCACTCTATCTTTCCCTCTGTTTCACTCCCTCACTTTTCTTAATTCTTCCTCTTGTTTTACTATTCTTTCTATCTCACATTCTCTCTCACTAATACTATAAATCAATCAATCAATTGTTAATTCCTTCCATTGGTTCGCCTTTCCAACGGATATGAGCCCAATGTGCGCTATTTAGTTGCTAGTTTGTGTTTGCCATGTTTGTTACGCCTTGCAAGCGACCTTGCCAACAACAACAGCAACTAGCCAAAATCAAACCCAAAAGCCAAAAGAGGTCTGAGCCGATAGAGAGGGAGAGAGAGACAACATCTACAGCTATAGCCAGTGCCATTGCCATAGTCAGAGCCATAGCCATAGCCATAGCCGTAGCCATAGCTTTAGCTGCATGCTCAGCATTTTCAGTTGCTGTTCTTGTTGAGTTTGACTCGAGTTGAGTTCGAGCTGCTTCCGTACTTTGAGGATATTTGTCTGCTGAATTAATTGGAATTAGTCGCGACATGCTTATCCCAAAGTCTAAAATAAACAATAAAATGGATACCTATTCAAATAGGGCGCGCAAACAGAAGCACACAGCGGAAGTCAGGGAGCAAATGAAAGAGAGAAAGAGATGGAGAGAGAGACAGAGTAGGATAGCACATCATGCAAAAGAACAGGACAGTCTCGCTGGGGTTGGGCAGGGAGCTGGTGTGGAAAACAATGCAAAGTTTTAATGAATTTTGGTTTAAGTTTTCAGCGGGTAGTTGCGCCTTTTGCCCTCTGCGATTTCCTGTAAAATGTATTTTAAACGAGTAAAGGAAATTGCATTATTTCAATTACAAATTCGTTAGTCGGCGACGACGATGATGACTACAACGGCAAACGCTGCTCGTCTCAGCTGAGATTCGAGTAGACAGCAAACGCCGCAGGCAATTAGTCGTGTCAAAGCTTTCATTATTGTTTTGTCATATTTGCTTTGTGAGGGTGGGCCTCTGCTTGTGTGTGTGTGTGTGTGTGTGTGTGTCTATGCGTGTGTGTCAGTCACACTCTAAAGTCTTAATTAATGTATAAATATGTACTCGTCTGCTGCGAGCACATACACACGCACATAAATGTGTATGTGTGTGCCATAGGAAAACAGAATAGATTTTATATTTAATTAGTGCAAACTGTGCAAAACTTGGCCTGACACGATGTCGCCAATTGTTGTGGCAACAAAGGCAAACAAATGAACTGGAAGTGGAACTTTTGCCTCAACAACTCAAGCCAGCAGCAGCAGCAGCAGCAGCAACAACAGCAACAACAGCAACAACATAAACAACAACAACAGCAACAGCTGTGTGCACCACGGGGCGACATGACAAAAACGCCTCAAGGCAACCATCAAGGGAGCGACAACTGGACCGAGTTCCAACTCTATACAATAGTAATAGTATACTCCATAGAGATGACACTATGGCCAGCCTCGACAGGACACGGCACGGCACGACACGAGGCGATAGAGGTGTGCCAGCAGAGTATTACAAATTCTCTTGTTACTCTCTCTATCTCCCTCTCTTTCTTATATGTATCAATTTACCTGTATCACTCACTCTCGTTGCCTCTCTCTCTCGCTCAACTCTCTGAAATATTTCCTTCTTAATTAATGTGAGAATCGTATAGTAAGGCAACTCACGAGGGAAATCGAATTGAATGCCATCTCTAGCCGAGCTGCTGTTGTCCCACTGAGTAGTTCGCAGAAGTGCAAAAAGTTTAACAGCTGAATCCTGGAATGCCCTGCGGCAACACTAAAAGTATTCATCGATTGCCCAATGGATATTCAATGGGACTTCTCCCAGAAGGCAGCAAAACTCGCGACAGATTTTAAATGAACTTTGCTTGAATGAAGCATGAAGTATGTAAATTTCTGGAAATACTCGGAGTCTGCATGAGGTATACAGACACACGCATACACACACACACACATATATGTATGTATATGAAGCTCAAGTGAAATGCTTAAGGAATAAATGATTTCTTCTTTTAGCAGCACCCACATAATTACAATAATTATGGCTAAATTGAATGCAACCAACGTCCATTAATAATCCACTTGAATGCCTTAAATATATAGGCATATATGCATATGATTGCTGGCATATATCGCCTTAATGAATTTCCACAAATTGTGTGGCAATAATTAAACGTTAACATTTCTCCTTGTCAAATTTCATTAGTTGTCGCCCCTGTCTGAGTGTAGCATAATTACCGTTACACTTAGCCATAGCAGCGACAACTTTTCCCACAGCTCCAATGTCCAACACATACATACATACATATATTCACATTGACACATCAATTGGCTATAAAAAATTGAGTGCAGTCAAAGAAATAATTTCCACTTAATACTAATTAGAGCGCATGCCGCTGATGGCCGTACAATCAGGAAGAGCTGCAATCAAAAGCTGGGGAAGTTCCCCAAATGCCCGGCGGCGGGTGGAGCTTAGAATTGAGTTCGTTTAAGTAAGTCAGTGCAGTTAGTGGGTTTTATGGCATAGGCTTGCTTCATTAGACAGCATTTCAGGCCAGCAGTCAGTGGCAGATTGGGCACACATTCATTATACACTCGCCCATACACAGGCGATGCATCAATGAATGTGCGCCTCTCTGTGTGCGTGTGTGTGCTCGCATGAGTGTGTGTGTGTAAATGGCACTTGACTTGTTCGACATAAACATGAAAATGATGATGTCACATTTGCACAATTGTGCGTACAGCAGAAACAACATCAACAACAAAAACAAAGGTATTAAAGTCTGATTGACCGATAGCAAAATACCCTGCAAATGTCGCTTTCGAGGCTTGCAGAGTATTACAGCTTTTAAATTATATAAAATATTTGCACAAATTTAACACCCTAGCTGCTTCAATCATTTCCTAAAATTAATTCAGTTCAACTTTGCTTTAAGTTTGATAAGCTGGATTATAAATAATATTAATTATTAGACGATTATATTTAGTCTGTTCTTATGGTAGAATTTATGTAATTATGCAACAAATAAATAAATTATTTGTATTTTATGTACCTTAGAGATAATAGCTCATGTGATGGCACTTGGCAAACTTTAATATTGAAAAATCTTCAAATAAGTAAGAATAAACAATAAATGTATTCCAAGAAATTTTTCAATCTTCGTTTCAGCGAAAAGTCCGCATTGAATATTTGTAAATATGAATGAATTATTCGAAAAAAAAAAATTAATAAAAAATATTACTCTTTAATAAATCTAGTTTTTATATTCTACATATATTTCTAGTTTATAATTTCATATTATTGAACTTCAATATATGTATATCCCTCAATAGGCTTTGTTCACAGAGTACAACGACCAGTAATTGTTATTGTTGGGCTTGCTTTGGAAAATGGAAATGAATTTTCCACGCGCTCTTGCACCAATTATTTTCCCCCTATTTCCTCGCCTCACCTCACCGAAACATGTCGCACTGCACTTAATGTGCGTAGTAGATCGTGCAAGCGTGAATCTGGTGATATGGCGATTAAAAATCGCATTGCCAAAGCGAATAAAAAATGCAAAAAAATACGAAAATAAAACGGAAAAATATGAGTACGGCAATGACAATGCCCGAAATGCAGCTGAAATGCTGGACGCGGTTTTTTCTACATTTCGCTTGTCGCATTTTATTCTGTTTTTGGCATCGACGGGCGCCGTGCGATAAAACAAAAGCCGATTTTCAGTTGAAAAGTTTAATTGAACAATGATAATGTTGCCAACAACAAGCAACAAGCAACAACAACAACAATAGCTACAACAACAGCAGCAAGACTGAGAACAAAATGTCACTGAATGTAAAATCGAACAAGAGAATTTATATTGGATGATAAAATTGCGAGAATTGGCACTTGACATAATGTAAATTGTTTATAAATGCTCAATGCAATGATCATTAAGAGGCCAGAGATGAGCTAACAATAAATTAAGATGCAAATAAGAGCATTGGGGAGCATTGCCCTGAAGTAATAGTGACTCGTGAGAAATCAGGATACCTTCTGTCTCTATTCTCTATTCTCTATTCTCTATTCTCTATTCTCTATTCTCTATTCTCTATTCTCTATTCTCTATTCTCTATTCTCTATTCTCTATTCTCTATTCTCTATTCTCTATTCTCTATTCTCTATTCTCTATTCTCTAATCTCTATTCTTTATTCTCTATTATATAAAATGTTCTCTCAGGTCAACTAATAATCAAAACTGGATTTAAGATATGATACCATATCATATATAATCGGTGTATAATACCTATATATCTAATTCTGTTTCTAACAAATCTGTTGTACAGATCGAGTAAGGGAGACTCAATAAGAGCTAAGCTACTTTATAATTGAATTTTCTTAAGAAATGCCTGAAATTTGTTCCATTCTATTGAATTTATCGAATTTCCCTCCTGCTGTCCCGCCCACAGAGTGCAGCCAATTAAAAAAGCTCTCTCTGCCCACAAAAAAGAGAGAAGCAACCGCTCCGCACCATAAAACTGCAGCTGTTCATTTTATTTGGCGTCATAAAAACAAATATTAAAATTGCAGCCATGCCACAGTTTCACAGTCTTTGGAGGCACAACAACAAACACAAGAAGAATGGAAAAATAGATAAAAATAAAATAAAATAAAAAAAAACATAGATGAGAACGCCAACGCTTGCTCTGACGCCCATTAAACAATTTATGTTTGTAGCAGCACTTAAGTCCTACCAATTGCTGGCAAATTCGACAAAATACACGCAATACAACAAAAGTGCACCACCGAATAGTGATGCGACCGGGTCAGCACGATAGGCAGACAGACAGAGAAAGAGAGAGATAGAGCGTGCGACACCCACACAGTTTACATTTATTGTTTTTACGAGGCTCGAGCTAGCACGGCTAATTGAAAAATACTTTGTTGTGCAGTATTATCTGCCTCCTGTCTCTGTCATTGCCTCCTGCCTCGTGCCCCTGCCCCTGCCATGGCCCAAACTCAAGCTGACTCGATTTGCAGAGAATTGATGCGGCGCCGCGCTCGTATTGGATACGGCCAATTGGCACAGTTTTGCGGACCAGTTTCAAATTCACTTTCCATACAAATTGGCAGCGCGTCGATGGCGCTAATGAAAATTAACATAAAATGCTGCTGACAGCAGGCAATCGACCGAGCACAGGAGCCAAATGCACGCAGGGCAGTCGGCGGGCTCGAAAATTGCAGTCAGTGAAGATGCACCAACTGATTTTAATGCGATTCAACAGCTCTGCACGCGATGCCAAGCCAGAAAACGTTTTGATAGCTTCCCCCAAAAACTGTGGCCCTAGCCGCAACGACTACGGGCCACCGCTCTTCTCCTACAAATTTGGCCAATGCCTCCGGGCCAAGAACTGAGCCGCACGGAGCGCCGGAACGCCGTTGCATTTTGATGATGCCTGTGTGGCCCCTCTTTGTCCCTTTCCCTCATTCTCTCGCACTCACTCTCCCTCTCTGTTTCACTCTGGCTGTCGGCTGGGCTGGTCGTGCCATTGTTAAGTTTAACCAAGGTAATCTCTATGCTTCCATCGCCTATCGTGACAAACTGACATAAATGCCCGGCGGCAGGCACAGAGAGTCCAATCAACGCCAGCTACTTGCAGGGATTCATCCGAGGACCCAATGACACTGGCTGCAGACTGGCAAAACCATGAGATTTATCTAACAAACAAAGGCAATATCTACTTGAAATAATCGGCATTGGAAAAACAATTAGTGGAAATTCTCGGTGTCCGTCTAGCTAAATGAAAGCTCATGAAAGCTCTTCATAATAAGATCTGTTGTTGTCTTGTAGCTACTAAAGTTTTGGAAAGGTAGTAAAATGATTTATTTTCATATCTTCTATATTTATATTATATTATATAAGAGACTTATATGTCTTATTTATTTAGAATTCATTTGATCTCTTACAGTCTATGTGTAAAACTTCTAGATCTAAGAGGCAAATCATCAATGTATATATTTTTTATATATTCTTCTCTATTTGTTTGAGGATAATAATAAAATAATTGAAAGCTCAAATATATATTTCATTATTATATTCTGTATCAACATATTAAGTATTAAGTATCTAACGTAACTTTCTTATTTACGATATATTTTACAATTTCAACAAGTGTCATTTTATTAGAAATCTCAATTTTTTTCATTTTTATTTTTTTGCTGACGACCTCTCGTCTCGCCTCCCGCGTAGCTGACAGTCTGTGCCATGCGGTTGCCCCACTAACTATTATTATGGTAGTTCCAAATTTCGTTGCTGTTGGTGTTTCTGGTTCGTGCACTTGGCAAAACGCCGCGCCATTTTAGCCAGCCATTGCCTCGCTGCAATTGACGGAAGTTCATTGGTTAGCAAATGGCAGTTTTTGTACGCTCATTAGCATTATTTGTCAGTCTGCGGTAGGTTTTTCGGGCAAAGTGATTCAAGTGGATGCACTGGCCCCAATAGACACAGATGCACACACACAGATTCGATGTGGGTGGTTTGTATATGTATAGCAATATACACTGGCCTGAATGATATGTTTGTTTTGCGCATGAGGTGAGTGGCTATCGACTTTCCTTCAGGGAAACCCCTACTTGATTTCCAGCTTGATTTTATTCATATACCAGTTCAAGTGAAACAGCATAGATTAGCATTTAAATCTAATAGTTATTGTAGCTTTGCTATAATCCATATATCTTTATGATCTTTAATAATCAATATTTGATATACTTGAATAAAATAGAATCGTTGCAGCACGTGAAAGCTATTCTTTTCATAAAAGGCTGTATTACCCAAAAAACAGTTTATTCTACTAAATTTGATTTATGTGTTTCAGCTATAGCATTTTACTAAAGTAAAGCTATAGCTTTTACATTAAATAAATATTTATATAAATACATCAGTATATAAATTTGGTTCTTGAAAATAAATGTATTTTTTTTTAGCCGCAGTCGATAGTTGTACTGGAAGAGGAAAATTAAATATTCTAAAAATTTTATTTATTTAGCTTTATGAAAAGCCAGCTTTTACATTAAATAAACATTTATAAAAATAATATTTTTTATTTATTGTAAATAAACATATATACACACCACATTGAATAGTTGCAATAAAAGAGGAAAAGAGAATATTTAAAATATACATCATACGTACATATATATTTTTTGCGTCTATTCATGTGATGAATTTTTACAACTTTAAAATCTCTTATCGCCCTTTCATCAGCATAGTATTTCACCAAACATTTTTTTGTATTCTGTGATGAGTTCTCTATCAAATTCATTTATGCATTTTATCAATTGCATTCATGAAAATTTAATATTTATTTATGTTGGCATTAATTTCTAGATGAGAAGTATTAAGCTGCTATTTTATATTTAAAATCTTAGGTTGTTAAATGAAAATGAAGAAAGACAGGCCGTATTTATAAGTATATGCGTTGGAGTCTTAGTAAGCATAACTAATAGCATAGTCAGCTTCCCAGGAATTCGATTGGGTAAGACCACCAGAAGACAGGAATCAAAGGATGTTTTGTAGTACCAGAAATTTGTTATTTAGATTCATATAAATCAAGCTTGAGCGTGGTCCACGTTTTCTCTCTGCATGCCTGAGAACTTCAGTGTTTGTGGACTCAGCTTGATGTTTACTTCAGCGCATTTGCTAGTTCAACAAAGTCTTTCATCTTGTTGGACATGTTATTTTTTTGCGCCGGTCCACTTCGTACGAACTTTCAGTTTTCCAACTAATCAGCGCAATGCAATGTCAAGTTATGCTAAGCATGGCTGTCGGAAATTCCGCAAAGTAACTTGTTAAATTTCCATGACATTTCCAGCCAGCTGGGGGAATAAATATATTTGAGCACCTGATACGGCTTTCGAGATGCCAGCTGCTTGGCTCGGTGCTCGGTGCTCGGTGCTCGGTGCTCGGTGCTCGGCTTGGCTCGGTCAACTAAGCTACTCAAATGGCTGCTCGTTAGAGCTCAAGTGATTCAACAGAATGCTTAACATGCCTAATGTCATTTGGCGCAGCGCTCAAATTAATAGCCGTCACTTTTCACCTGACCAGAGCCCCCTCTAGTCATACGCACCACACCGAATAGGAAAAAAAGAAATGAAATACTGTGACCCCAACGTTTCGGGGCTCAAGCACTTCAACTTTTTATAAGCAGTGCCCCCAAACCAGATGAATACGTAACATTCCTGGCAATTGTTGTCGGCTAATCCGTGGCACGCAAAAGCAAAGGCAAAGGCAAAGGCAAAGGCAAAAAAATGAAAACAACGAGGAAAAATAAATATATTTAACTCAAGTGGCGCGCGTTTATATCAGTAGCCTCGACTGGAACTCATATAATAAATGGGACAGGCGGTAACAGAATGAAGCTTTCAGCTGTGAGCTTGGAGCTCGCTCAGAGCTCTCTCGCTCTCTCTCCCTTTCTCCCTCTCTGATTTTTATGCGTTTTCTCAAGCTATACAGTATTGTGCTGCTGCTTGGCAATAAAATGCGAATGCGATTGCGAATGCGAATGCGAATGCGAATGCGAATGCGAAATGTGAGCAAGTTGTTGGGGATCTGTGCCACATCCTCGATTATATGTACGGCGAGTCTGGGCAAGTCTGGGTAGGCAACAAAAGCGCTGCCCATTATGACTAATGGTTGACATTTAACTTAATCTGCTTAAGATGATTATTGAAAATGAGTGCCACTTATGCCAAATGTTGCGTCATAAATATTCATGCACTCGCGACTGTGTGCGTATGTGTGTGTGTGTGTGTGTAAGTGAGTAGTACCCAATGGCAACAATAAAAATCTGTGGCAGGAAGAGCCTACAAAATATGTATACCGTTGTTATAGGGGAACAGCAGCAGCCGCCTCTGCTAATAGAAAGTCTTTTGGCTGGCCGGCAAACGCATAAAAAAACTTGCCAACATGATTTATATATTAATGTATATACATATGTGTGTATGTGTGTATACATATACATGGTATTTATGCTGTGGATAAGCACAAACACATCCATTCGTAATGCATATGCCTGGATATTTTTATGTTCTCACCAAAACTCATTTCGAGTGCGGTGCGTGTGTGCGTGTATGTGAGAGAGAGAGTGTGTGTGTGTGTGTGTGTGTGCGTGTGCGTGTATATGGGAGATTTGATTTATTGGAATTTGGCGTATATTTTACAATTTAGCGGCTATAATTCATTATGTCGGTTTTGGCGCTGCGCTCACATCGAGTGGAGCATTAACATATACAGAGACAGTTTGTCATATGACAGTGAAGCTTAAGTATAGTGATTTAGATTCTAACATAAATCCTAGAGAAACAGAGATCATAGGGCAAGTTTATTTCGATTTAATATAAATGGATATTGTAAATCAAATGTTTGCTTTTTAAGAAAATATTTTTAAAAGTTTATAAATTATTATTTATCATTATCAAATTATTATCATAAATTATTATTATAAATTATTATTATAAATTATATATTATAAATTAGAGATAATCAAAAATAAATATTCACAAAATAATAGTTTAACAAATATATAAATAAATTATTTACGATACCTTCACACTAATTTAATTCAAGAATATTTAGCTATAAATCTTAAAATAAACAATATATGTTTTATTTACACTTTTCTTCTCATTAATTAATGAATTAAATTTTATTATTATATTTTATAATTATAGTATATAAATATTTTATATATTTGTTCTATTAAATATTTTAATTTTTCATCGTATTAATGAATTCTAAATTACAATTATAAATCAAACTATTCACAAGGAGTGGAATAAGTTTTTTAACTGAAATTCGAAATGACATAATTATTATTAGTAAAGTCCATTATTATTCTGTTAAGTACAAGGTGTGGTACCAGTATAGCTATAATTTAATTAACATTGTAGTCTACAATCACTTTAGGCTGATCAGCCTATCTGCATGACAGAGAAATATTACTAAATGGTTAATCGTTCTCCAGGTACTCTTGTTTTAAATGGCAATTTGATAATAAACTGTTGCATCATCGTGGCATATCGTGGCATATGGGAATCTGGCATGCGGCATGCCAAGCCGTGACATCCTTTTGCTGAGTGCAGCGCCTGACCCCGCCAGCTGTTTGCCGGTGACTGTTCACGTTGTGGTCGGGGGGAGCAGGGGGAAGCAGGGGGGACAGGAGGAGGAGCGGCGGCTGGGCGTGGATGGTGTGGGCACGGGAGGGCCTCGGGCATGGCCTGCGGTTATGTTAATGAGCTTGCACACAATTAGCAGCTGCTGCTGCCGTCACTAGCAGGCAGTCCGACGCCTGGTGCTGGCGCTGGGTCTGCCTCGCTCTGGTGCTATCCTGGGCTTGGGCCTGGGCTCTCGGCCAATGGTATATGGTCTATCCATGTAGTGGCATTTGCGCTTGTCACTTCAATTATGGTAAATATTTAATGCATAGCAACTGAGCAGCAGTCGACCTAGGAGGTCGCCAGACGGGACGGGACGCGGTGGGCGGGGCTCGGGCGTGGCATAGTGTAATAATAATCAACGCGAAATCAGTTGTGCGTTCTAATAAATAAATAAATAAGCCTGGCGTTTGCTTTAATTACAAAACGCAAAATTAAATTGAAAATAAAATGCTAGCCGCATTTTGTGGGCGGAGCTTTTATTTCAATACGGCTGCGAAAAATAAATTGCATTGCAATTTTGCAATTTAGATTGGAAGCTGAAACCCGAATGCCCGCCATCTAAGCCATGTCTGACAGCCCTGGATGGCTGGATGGCTGGATGGCTGGATGGCTGGGTCTGGTCTGGCCAGCACTGGGTCGGGTCTGGTCTGGGTTGCATTTGAGCTATTGAACTGAAAGATTTCCTTTTAAATTATAAAATTGCAAATTAAATGGCTGCCAATAAAGTGCAGCGACAGTTAGCAACTGGGTCTCCGCCCAGCGACCAGCCTAAGCCCAATCTCGAGCATGGAGTGAACGAACGAGCGTCTCTCAGAAGACACTTGGCGCATAATTCAATTCAACACGAAACGTATGCAATTTCTTTTGGACCCTCAAGAACTGGGAGGACAACGTACCAAGCAAAAGATATAAGTAAAACATAATTGAATTCAAATTTGTGCAATCGTAAGTAACTAAGATACAATTATGTACGTGGCTGGCTTTCTCTTGCTCTCTCTTTCTCTTTCTCCTTCTTTGTAGCTCTGTCTCGCTCTCTTTGCATATCTGTTCTGTATGGCTGACTGTCAAGTCTCGTCACGGCTACATTTTGACACACAATTGAAAGTCACGCACACACACACACACATACACATACCCCAGCCACCCTAAGTGTGGCCCTCCCCCTACCACCGTCCAACTACTCCATCCCCCATTATAGACGAACTTACATGAACAGACCCCAGCCAGACCTAAAGCCAAAGCCTGCGACCGGGGCAGACAATGAAACGTAATCACACTAATGGCACCGAGAGCAATGAAGCGCATGTAATTGGTAAAGAGCTCGAGAGTGTAGAGTGTAGAGTGTAGTGTGTAGTGTGTAGTGTGTAGTGTAGTGTGCTTTGCGATGCGCTGCTCTGAGTTGCTCTGCTTTGCTGTGCAGTGCAATGAAGTGAAATGCAAAACAGTGAATTATCGTGAAATATCGCAAGGCCTTCTCAATTCAACTTATTGTTAAGGTTCACAACTGTTTCAATCAATACTAATGTATATATGTATTATTTGAGTAGGTAGGTAGGAAATATTTGGATTCTAACTAGGCAGATTTAAAAAGTTTAGTTAATTTAAATTGTGTAATATTAGAATTTACTTGTACTTTAATATAATTATTGATATGAATATTAAGGTAAGATTTAGCTAGGTATATAATATGTAATGTTGCCTCATTTTGTAAACGTGTGTGAATTTACCTCATTCTTAGCATATCAATTATATAGATTGGGGCCAACCACATGAAATGATTTCTTAAAACATTTTCAATGCATAAATTGTTAAGTTCATTATAATTCTCCTGTTCTGGTAACATAAAAATATGTAACTGAATTATTAACAAATTTCATATCAACTGTGTAATTGAAATCGAGATAATTTTAAAAGTGATTCAGACTCTTATAGGAAAATGAAAAAACATACAGTTTTAATGTAATAGTTTTAATACCCAGCTTTAAGCAAATCCAATAAAAATTGTTGTTTGGCATTAATGGAATGCTTACATTATTAAAAAATCAAATTAATGAAAAAACTCAGATAGCTATTCAAGTGAACACAATTTCCTGTCAACACGAACTGATATTTATAACTGTTGATTAATCAATATTAATCACACCCGCGCTCATGTTTACATATTAGTGATAATTAATGTCATCGTTTGCATTTTCACTACTTTGATTTCTCTTTTTTCCGTGACATATCGCATAGGCGCTGTGACTTTTCGACCATCCCTAATGAGCGGGTGCGCGATTTGTGGTTGTCTTCGCTGCATTTTATAGCATAGTTTTTGGGGCGTAAGCAAAAGTCGTTGACGCAACCGTTGCCGTTACAGTTACAGTTACCGTTACCTCAAATGACATGTGATGTGAAGAAACCGGCGGCGCTAAAGCAATGCAATTACACGTTACCGTTGCTCGCGCTGCATATGTGTATAACTGTTTGTGGCTGACTGTGTGCGTGTGTGTCTGCTTTATTAATGAGTTGGCCTCTGTCTGTGCGTCTGTCTGTGTCTGTGTGCGTGTGTCAAATGCGCGTTGCATGAGCCAAGCAAAGTTGCAACATCACATATTGAAAAATGATGAAAGTTTTCGAGTTTTAATGCGAAAATGAGCGACTGTCAGCTGAATAGATGGATAGATACATGCTTATACACACACTCCCAACCACACACACCCACACAGCTGATGTGAGTAATGAAAAGTTGAGGTTAAGTAAGTATCTAGTGGAGGTGTGCAGTAAATTAAAAATCAATAACCCATTTGCCAACAACAAAGCGACGAAAGTTGTCACAACCAATCATAATCTGCCTGATGATGATGATGAGTAAATCCAAAGGTGGAGCCTTTAATGAATTGAGCTGGAGCGAGGTGCACAGCGCGATGAGTGCGAGACGATTAAGAATGAGGCGTGGCAAATGTTGTTTTAATATAGAATAACTAATATTATGACGGCGCTTAGGGTAAATATTTGCCCAACTTCTCAGATAATTGCATAGACATTGGTTTCATTTATTCAGTCTTATTCTTGCATTCACATTGTGTTGAATAGTATAAGATATTATATATCAGATGTAGAGATGTAGAGAAGAGATGTAGAGATGTAGAGTAGATACTAAGATACTAAGATACTAAGATACTAAGATATTAAGATACTAAGATACTAAGATACTAAGATACTAAGATACTAAGATGCTATGATACTAAGATACTAAGATACTAAGATACTAAGATATAAATAGAAGTAGGGCAAAAGTTTTTTATAATATAGAAATATAGTTATTATTATTTTCTGTTTTTAGACAAATATGCTTTGATGGAGACTTACATATTTGGAGATAAATATATAACCTATTTTGCGATCCCGTTCTTTAATGGCGCCTCTTCAGTGGGGTTAGGAGTGCTCCAAGTTTTCATTTGTTTTCGCTTGTAGATTGTGTGGAGCAAAAAGTCATTTGCATACATATCCAATAGTTTGTCAAAGCGATTCGCTAGGAAAACATGTTTTTTAATACCTAGCCCAGCCACAAAGGAAAGGAAAGCACTAACGTTATATCCTGGTTAAGCCTTTTATCAAGTGCTGCTCAATATGCAACTGCAGCTGCTGCTCCTGCTAGCCTCTAGGCAGGAGACAGGCAGGTTGGCAGGCAGGAGACAGGCAGCAACTACTTTTACTCCTTGCGGTTTCGGTTATCGCACAACTCTCAGCGTCTGGCCTGGCAGCTACGCATCAATTCATTGCCTAATCTATTTGCTGGTGTGCTCCCGGAACTACCTGCTGTGGTGCGTCTCTTTCTTTCTCGGCGTCTCTCTGTCTTTGTCTTTGCCCTTACCTTTGCCGGTGGCTCCATGTCTGTCTAGCTGTATGTAATTTAAATCCCTTAGATGCTGACAGCGGAGCGTCTGTGCGTGCTGGCTTATCGGGGATCCTTGTGGCCCTAGTTGGCCACGTCTTCGGCTGCAATTCGAATGCATTTGTATCAGCAGGGAGCCAGCTGGAGGCAGGTTACACGCATCCACATCAATCAGCCGAGAGCAGCGGGAGAGATTTGCCTGTTTGGCTATGCAAACCACAGCGCTGACCGCCTGACCCAACAAATTACTCAATTTCATTGTGCTTTCGATATCCAGAGCCGGCCAGTCAGCTGGGCATAGCTGACGAGCCGAGGCGCCCGGGGGCAGTCATCAACAATCAACTTGATGACGAGCACAATAAAAATGAAAACCGAAACCGCCGACAAGGCAACGCATCTCATGCCGCAATCCTCCAGAAACTTGCGGCAGTATCAGCCGTGCCTTTTCTTTGCGACTATTCTCTCTCTATCTGACGCATTATCAATTCATCTTGCCGTCTCTGTTGCTCTCAAGTTATTTGCTAACTTTTATTAATGTCGAAACGTACGACAACGATTTACAACGACAATAAAACGCGCGTCCTGCTATCATATCGCACAATGTCGCTCATAGTCATAGTCATGCCACTTGCCTCGCTATCTAACCGAGCCAAGCCAAGCCATGGCAAACCACACCAAACCCAGAGACAGAGCCAGACCCAGACCCAGGCCCAAACTCAAACCCAGCCCAAGACAAGCTAGAGAATGGCAAGCCAAAGCTTCCTCGCATCGCCTCGTCCTGACAATGCCAAAGAAGGTGCGGATCTCGATTTATGTGCACTGCACGCAGCACCAACAGAAGTCCTTTGAATGAATGCCAGGAATCTCAAGTGATGGACCCAAGGTTATCCTTTAGATAACTTTTTGACTTTTAGGGCAAGTTAGATTTGGTTAGATTTTAAAGATAGATAACTAAACTAATATATGAGAATTTAGTTTTACAATGACTTGGTTAAGTTAAAAATGAGAAGTATTAAAAAAGAAAGAAATACAAATTTAAGATACAAAAGAAAATAATATGCAAGAAGCGGAAGTTGAAAGAAAAGAAGATAAATAGAATGTACGTATTTATTGTTAAATTAAGTTGTATAAGATGAAATTCGAATAAATAAGAACATCAGACTTTTATACTTAAAATGCGAAAGCTTTCTTAAAGCCCATAAACATGCTAGATAAAATACAATTTTATAGGGTATGTATAAAAAAAAATATATATGACTCGGCTCTGTCGTCCGTCTGTGGCAGACACAATGCATGGAATGCGAAAATCTTAAAGACTTTTGAATTGCTCGCCATAAATGCGCATTTATTTCTATGCTCAAGTTACAGCTGGAGCACTGTGGAGGCGTGTGTAGTACAATGCACAGAGCGGATCAGATCCGGACAGAGCAGCAGCAGCAGCAGCAGCCGCAGTTGGCAGCGCTGTTTGAAATCGGGAGTAGGATTTTGGTTAGTCGGAGCAGCCTGGCATCATTTTGTCTCATTTTTGTGCTTCGCTGACAAATACAGCCGTGCATATGGTACCCAGTCAGTCAGTCTGTCTCGCTGGCTGGCTGGCTGGCTGTCCCACTGCCAACTTCCTCTAGCCACCCTCACATATGCATTGAGTTATATCTTCTTTTGGTGGCGACTGCTGCTGCTGCTGCTGCTGCTCTCTGTTCTGGCAGTCAACGCATATTGGTAGCTAAGTTATCGCATTTGCGACAACAATGCTCTGGCTGGTGGCGCTGGTGCTGCACGAGCTGGAGTTGGAGTTGGTGTTTGAGCTGCATTCGCCAGTTGCAGTTAGAGTTCCGCAGACGGCCATCTCTTACACTTGCTTGCATATTTTTGCCATTTGAATTTGTAAAATCAACATCCATTAATCTGAGCTCGGCGCTGGCTGGGGCACTGCTGCAATTCTGAATCTTCGTCGCCTCGTTTAGCATGCTCGGTTACGTTTTGGAGCTGCGCACATTTTTCGGTAGTTGTCGGTCCCCAGAAGCAGCAGGAGCAGCAGCTAGAAATATGAAAAATCTAACAGTTGAAAAAGCTCGCAGCAGTCACTGGCAGTTGCCATCGTCGCGACGCCGCATCGTTGCATTATTTGCATTTTACGAGTTGCCTTTCGTTAGGTTTGGAAGCCTGCCACGTTGCGGGCTGTTGGAGTCGTGCGGGGGCAACGGGCAATGGCAGGGTAGCAAAAGAAACACCTCGACACCCTGCGAAAGACCCATGTGGCCCCGAGGCTAAAGTGATGAAAGTGTGTTAGGAAGCCCTGCATCTCAAGTGCTTCAGTTCTAGGCGACTGCGAAAGCAGCTATATAAGTTGCATACAGATTTTGTATGTTAAACTAATAATAATAAATATGATTGAATGTAATTAATATTGATTAAATAATACACTTAATAAAAAAATAATAATATTAAATATGGTTAAATGAAATTTATATTGAATAATATTAAATATATTTTATTTTAATTTTTTATATTAAATAAAATTTTAAAAATATGTATATATAAATACTAAATATGATAATAAAAATGATTTTGAATAATAATATAAAATATATTTTAGTTAATTATAATTAAAATTAAATAAAAATATGTATATACATATACAAATAAATATTCCTTAAATAAAACTAAAATTGTTAATAATTAATAACATGAAAACATATCTTGACTTGCCAATCAACTCATTATTACGTTTATATTCGTATTTGATATGAATTGTGGATGCCTGGAAGGATAAAGAAGGGGATATTCTTAAATTTAACTGCTTTTATGTACATTGCTTTAATTACTAATTGAAACACAAAATGATTAATAACGTGTTTTTTTTTTTTTTTTTTTTTTTTTTTTTTTTTTTTTTTTTTTTTTTTTTTTTATCATGCAAGAGCATACATCTTATAACTTGACACAGGTGTTGATATTATTGATATTATATTTGATATTATTTAAACTATTTTGAATAGATCAATTTTTTTAGACTGTGTTTTGCAAAACAAATAAAATATAATTTTAGCTATATTGAAATAGACTTCAGGTCTTTATTTTCTTGTTCTTGTTTCCAAAAATAATAAATAAAGAGGAAATCGAAATTAGTAAACTTAATAGTACTTATTATTATTTTTATTGAGCACATTCGATTCAAAGTAGAAAACAAATTTGAAGTTTACTTAGTCTTGTCTATGGCAAATATTGCTATAGATCAGGCAAATTTGTCAGAAGTAATGCTAAACTATATATTTAGATACTAGTTATATTTTATTTTGTTTTGTTTGTATAGCAGACGCATAGAATGCATTATATGGTATCTATACTATGTGATAAATTGATTGCTAAGTTGAATGGCACACACACACACACACGTGCACACATGCACATTCAATGTCAAATTGCAAGACAGATTGTTGTGATAAATCATTAGCGAAAATTGCAATGCCAAAATCAACTAAAGCTGAACTTTGATGAGTTGCCAACAACTAATGGACATTTATCATGCCACATGCCTCGCTTGCAGCGCTTAGGTGTAGGGCAGGCTCACATATCGCTGCCTACGGCAGTGTCGCCTTCACAGTCATCGTAGCCATCGCAGTCATCGCAGCCATCGCAGCCATCGCCATCGCTGCTTGGCATCGCTGCGTTGTCAACATCGACGGAAGTGCATGTGTTTTTCCGTTGGAATAACTCCATTGTGTGTTTCAGAGCATTCAGGCGGCATCGAGGGCGGCACCAGCCAGCGAGAGCCACCCCGTTTGCCGTTTGCCACTTGCCACTTGCCGCGGTTCGCTCCAGCTCTTGCTTTTGTGTCGCCTGCCAGCCAGAGGACAGCCGATACGTATACGTAACGTAAGCCAAAACGGTGCAGCAACTTTACGTAATGATGCTGCAGCCGTGATACAGTTACTGGCCCCCGGGTGCATGGGCTGACAGGCAAATGCCTGCACACATGTGGCACATGTGGCAGCATGCAGAGGAACCGAGAGCCGAGGGCCGAGGACCGAGAACCTCGCTGCAACGTCAATTTTTCTTTAGACATTTTTAGCTGCGATTTGCGTGGGGCGGTTGGGGCTCGCGTCTTAAAGCGCTGGCAGGAAGCTGCAGCTGAGCTGGCTGGCTGGATGGCAGATCCTTTAAGGCTCTCTTGCCTGCTGACAAACTGTTGCCACTTGTTTATGCCACATGCTGCTGCCTTGCGATGAATTATTGTTGGCGCTGGCACAAAAAAGCTAAAAACAATTGGATACATAAATCACTTGCGAAAGTTGCAAGTTTAGCGCACGACATAAATACAATAACTAACCAGAGGGTGAGACAGAGACAGAGACACAGACAGAGAGAGCGAAATAGTGAGTGAGTGAGACGCAAATATATGTATATGTATATAAATATAATTGTAAATAGCCAAGGCAGCAAAATGTACACAAATGCTGCTGCTGTTGTTATTATTGTTTTGGGGCCCCAATCTCAAGTGTCAAGCGGTGGTCTAAAGTAGAGCTGGGGATTGCTTTGCACACGGAGACATTCGCATACCAACATAAATTGTTGAAAAGTGTGAAGAGAACATAATTGTAACATTCCATGTTGGCCTAAAGCAATGCACACGCCCTGTGTCCCATTGTTGAGTGCGGCCCATGCAGGGGCTCAGGCGCAGAGCCAGCAATAGCAGTAGCAGGAGCAGGAGCATCAGGACCAAGCCCAGCCAACAGTCAGCAGTCAGCAGTAGGCACATGGCACGGCCAGGACGTTAGAAGGCAACCATTTCGGCATTGTCGTGGCTCGTGTTGCTGTTGTTGTTGTTGTTGTTGTTGTTGTTGTTATTATTGTCGGTCTGGCAGGTCTGGCAGGCCTGCCTGCCTGCCTTTTTCAAGCATTCAATTATGTATGTCTGGGACCTGAGCCTGACACACACACAGCCACACACACACACACACACACACACACACACACACACACATTCTTAACCAGGCACACACAAAAACATGGCAAAAGTTTTGTAATGCCCCGCCAAAAAGGGCATGCAAGGTGTTGGAGTGTTAGTGTGCCAGCGTGTTAACTGCATTGAGGGTATTGCCAGCTGGCCATTATGTTTGCAATGCTTAAAAGAAATACGCCAGCGGCATCTGAGATAAGTTCACGTCAAAGGCTCTGAGCTGCTTGTTAAGTACAGAAATGAGAGCGCTCTTGACTCTTTCTGTTTGCTGTCGCCTTTAATAAGTCTTATCTGAGCATCTTACAAGGGAGATAAGTCTAACCAAGTATTTCAATGCACAATTGAAAGATGTAGTCCAACAAGCATTTCTTACATTATGAGCAAACGAGGCAAATTTGAGAGTGAAATTTTATGTTAATTCAATTCTTGCATTGAAGGTACAGTTATGAAAAGCTCATTGATATATGTATGTATTTTTTAAGATAATAAATAATATAACAATAAATAGAATAAGTGCGATCTACTTTTGTAATATGCATTATTTACATATATTTTTACATTTTATATATATTTGTATCTGTATAGGTAATTTTTTGTATTAGATATAATGCAGTTTTAGGTTTTAAGTGTACAGATAAATTAAAATATATAAAAATAAACCTAAAGACAGATTTAAATGCGTGGGATTTGTTAAAGATTTATTTTGTTGTCAGATTCTCTTATGGCAAAAGAAAAGAGTTTGTACACATATTGTACACAAACACATATAGATCTCTTCATATACATATACATAAATAAAATGCATTATTGAGCAATTATAAGCATAAAGCAATTAAATTAAATTCAAGACAAGCTGAAACGAATTGGATAAATTTATTATGTTGTTAGTTTATATATGACAAAAGAAGTTTATGCGACAGAGAAATATTCATATACAAACATATTTATGTATAGATACGTATATATGTATATATATATTGGTATTTTATACATTTTGAGCAATTGAATTGAATTAATTAATTAATTATAATATTATAAATTGGCACATTTTACCGCAGTTTTCATTGCACCAAACTCAACCAGTAGAGTAAATAAAATGACAAATTACTCATGCTGAAATACTCAGCAGCTTCCACAGCATTTGGCATCTCTCCTCTCAGGTCTCTTCTTCAATTTGTTAGCAAGTGTGTAAATTGTTCGGCTTAAGCAATTTCAACTCTTTTTGTAGATTATGCCGTTTGCAGAGTGTTGTTGTCGCTGCGCGCCATAATGTAAATGTAGCACAAACCTTTTTATTACGCCGACACAAACACAGACATAGGCAGAGTCGGACGCACACACACACACGCGCGCGCCGGGACAGGCACACATGGCAGGAGTTATGTCTGCGCTTTCGCTTTTTTCGAGGCGCCCCGCCTCGACTGCGCCACATGTAAAAAATAACAACGCAACAAACGCTGTGAAAAAGTGGACCAAAAACTTGAAATTCGAATGGCGAATGAGCCAAGTCGACAGCAGGCGAAGAGGCGGGAAGGCGGGCGAGCAGGCAAGCTGGCCCTGGCCCTTTGGCTTGGCCTGGCCAAAAACAAAATATGCGTTATTTTGGCAGCCCCTTTTGTTTATGTGTGTGTGTGTGTGTGCGAAAAACTTTGCTATTTAATTCCAGCCAGCTTTAGAGCAGCACTTCAACTGTGAAATCAGCAAGGCACGCAAACAGCTCAAATGGCAAAAATATTTTGTTGTTACTTTACTGACGGTCAAAGTTTATGTTAACATAAAAAATATCACAGAAACAATAAATGAGCGCTATTTAGGGCATGTCAAAGATGAAATACCCTTTGATATGACAAATAAAATTGTTATCTATATACATAGAGTCCAATTTATATATTTTATGCTCCCTCTGAGATTCATGTAGTTGCCTATGACCAAATGAGCGTAATACGATTTCTGATAATTATATTTTAGTTACTGCCTAATTTACCCAAAAGAATAAGCCATTGAAATGTATAATGAAAATTATCAGTTATTTTAAGTTACATTTTTTCCAATTACTTCAAAATATTTTCTAATAATATGATGTATGATTTTGCTCTATGTATTTCTTTGAATACTTCATCCAAGTATTTCTTCCTAGTATTTCCTCCTAGCATTTCCTCCTAGTGTTTCCTCCTAGTATTTCCTCCTAGTATTTCCTAAAAGTTTTCCTACAAGTATTTTCTCCAAATATGTCCTCCAAATATGTCCTCCAAATATGTCCTCTAAATATGTCCTCCAAACATGTCCTCCAAATATGTCCTCCAAATGTGTCCTCCAAATATGTCCTCTAAATATGTCCTTCAAATAGGTTCTCTAAGTATATCCTTCAAATAGGTCCTCCAAGTATCTCCTCCAGGTATGTCCTCCAAGAATTTCCTCCAAGTCTTCAATGCTTAGCTGAACGATCACACACTTCACTAACTTTACTGCACTAGTGATCCCAGTCAGGCCTGGGCGACTGAAGAAATGCTGCCACTGCTGCCCTTTATATAGGCTGTCTCGCTTAAATGTTCAGCCCGAAGTCAGGTAGGCGTCGTTGTAAGTGAGTTTCAAGTGATCAATGAGAGCACTCTCTGCTGCTGTAAGCACTGTAGCTTCGTTTTACTCAAATATAAGTACTATATGAGTACTGCTTCACACACCTACAGAACTCAAATGATCTTCGGGACTTATTATTCGTCTCTTGGCTTTGTTGGGCAGATAGACAGGGAAAAGGGACGAAAAGACAGACTATGAGAAAAACAGGGAGACAAAGAGTAAGATAGAGATATAGAGAGAGGGAGAGAGGGAGAGAGAGAGAGAGAAAGATATAGATATACAAACATACATGTAAATATATAAATAATTATGAGAAGGTAAAAGTTGTACAGTCTTCAGCTCTATAGTTCTCCTGCGCACTAAAATTTCTGCATAGTCTGCCTCATTTTTGGCGCTACCAATCCATACTCATTTATTTTCAATGGACTAGACTATTTTGAAATACGTATGCATGGGCTGTTTTTTTGTGAAAGTAGAAAAGAAGGGAACAATTATTGATATATCATTGCCCGTAGTCGAGCAGTCTCGACTAGAACTCTGTCGTAAGTATTCACTTATACCCTTTATATATTCTATCCTAAATAATTTAGTTGAGCAGCGTAATATGATAAATGAACGATTTTCTGTTGATGAGATGTCAAGAGAGTCAAGAGCACTTGACAAATGACAAAAACACATGAGTTTTGTATATACTTTATTTGATATGCTAAACATACTCATTGTATATATATAATATTCTTTGAATTAGTAATTTAATTTGAATACTTCTGGATATAATTCACTAAATATTTCTATCTGCTGATATAACATATTAATTGCAATTGTTGCTAAGTTCCCATTGCAAAAAGGAACAATATTTGGGCGCATTTATGTGAGGACGGACAATTATTCTTTCAGAATATCTTCTATGCATTGCACATTTTTTGCACGTATAAAAGGTGGAAGACTACATTCATATATAAAGAAGTAAAATCGCAAGCTACAAAAATATGTAACAAATGTATAGACATTTATATGTATATGTAAAAGGTTATTTTTTACTATTCAAATTTATAAAATGTATTTTTACTATTCAATGTGCCAATGCAATGGGCAAATATTTGGGCCATCAATTGAGCCATAAAACACCTCTCTGCCTTATCTATTTATATGGCCGAAAATAGTTGCACAAATGACTAAGTGGCATCATTTGTGACACATTCTGTGCGCTGGGCCGGGCGTCAGGTTTAAGTGCTTGATTTATGGGTATTTCAATTGCTCCATACATAAATATTGTAGCTGACAAATGGTATTAGGCGTTCAACATTCGGTATTCGCTAACACTCCACGACAATCGTTTGCTGAAGATGTCAAGATGCTTTATGGGGCTTATTAAGAGACGAGAGTTTATCGTTGCGAGGGTCAGCTTTCAGTACGCAAATGCGGTCTGTGGTCTCTGTTGGCTGCCGACAGCTGGATGCTGGTCAAAGCAGCAACATTTGTGCATCTGAGAAGAAAGCATGTGGCATTAGAGCATGGAATATATAAATAAAGTATAGCCAGAAAAGCTGACATCTAATGGAATATGCTGAGATTAGGACAGCAAAAGCTGTATACTTAGAGATATTCAAAAACTTAAATATATCTTTGTTCAGCAGACTTTTGTTAGGGTTTCGACTGAACCATGAAATAAGATTCATACTTTCAATAAAATGGAAATTAAAACCCAAATACATTCATAAAGGTTCTTCCAATATCTACTACTAATATAAATATAAATATAGTGCACCTATATTGCCTTCGTGCATCACAAACCATTTTCTATGGGAACGAATAACCAAAGTGTAGATACAATTTTATTGTCTTCTTTATTAATCTTAATTTCCAAACAAAAATTTGGTCTATATGCTCTTTAGTTTAGGAGTTATAACTAAAAGTTCATAAAAATACGCATTTTAGCTCCAATATAATATTACTATATGTATATATGTATGTCCTATTTGTTCCGGTTGCTGCTGTACGACGACTTTTTGGGTAGACTGTATAATGTACTAATCATATGCGATCTATCTATAGTCATGCTATAAATTACTAATATTCTAATAAACCAAAACTCAGCGCATGGCTTTATTTTAAGGCGTGTTTTTTGATTTGTAAGACCTGAATTACATTTGGCATTAGAAATATGAAAATTTGAGAATTTGATTAAAGTTTGTTGTTTGATTTCCATTGCGGTTGGCTAGGACAGCTGCATTGGACCCACATCAAGGGGGTCTTAGCACGTTTGTTTGAAGCCTCGAAAAACGTCTGCTGGAAACTTTTGTTATAAATAATTGTGGCCTTAACAGGAGACGACGTTCCAGTTAGGCCAATGCAATATGGCAACAAAGCGAGGCAAATTAAATATATTTGCCATGGCATCAAAGCCAAGGAAAAAAGAAACGAACCCTTAAAGCTTACAAAGAAAACTGCAACGGAAACCGGAATTCCCAGCGCAAGATGTCAACCCAGCTGTACCAGAGAGAAGAAAAAACTCACCAACGAAAACTGAACTCGAAAAAGAAAAAGAAATACCCTCATCACACAAAACGCTGGCCCACGCCTGGCCAACTGTGACCCATTCCCACCCACAAAAGAAAAAAAAAATGAGGAGAGGAGTGAAACCGGGCAGCGTTTCTTCTAATAACTGCGCAAAAAACGATAACGAGTGCGAGACAGCGGCAATTTCGCTTACGAAATTGCCAAACCAAAAATGACTTTGAATTCCAATTGCGATGAGCGGCGAGACAAGCGGGCTCGCTCGTCAGCTCAGTTCAGTTCAGTTCAGTTCAGTTGGGTTCAGTTCGGCTGGGTTCAGCGCGGTGTCAGCCTCTGTTTTTGGCTTCAGCTGCAAACGCAAACGCAAACGCAACCGCAAAACAGGCACAGACGTGCACGGACGCGTCGCCAACCGGCTCGACCACGCCCACACAACGTTCCACCATAAATCATAGGCAAAACAGAAAAAAATGAAAATAACCAAAAATAGAAAACGAGATGAAAATAAAGAATAAAGTGAACGAGCAACAGAAAAAAAGAATCTTCCAATATCAGCAATGCAAATTTTCAGAAGCTACGCTGAGGGATATACGAGCCAAGTAATCTGGCTGGGGCTGCTGTCCCTGCTGTCCTGATGACGCAGCCCCCCTCCAGGCCGTTGGCCGGGCCAGGGCAGGCCATTGAAATCTATGCAGCGCCCAGCAGCTAAACTATCAGCGATGAGTCAATAGACTCAGCCTTTTGCTTCCGGCCAACAGTGGGGTCCGACCCATCAACATGTGGATGGGAATTCCATCATCCAAGAGAAAAAGAAAAAAAACCTAAAAATAACCATAAATAATTCGCAAGAATGTCCCCATAAGTGAAAATGTGTTTATTTACCGAGTGGATTATCACGATTCAATCAACTTATTTACGAGGCAAAACTCTGCAGCTCGCAATCATATAGAACATTTACTTAAATAATTTATCAACATACAAAAATGTATGAGATGTGCTCTTAGGCTGTGCAGATTTTGTCTTTTAAAATTGTCTAGTTCTTAGTTTTTATACTTTTTTAAAAACATTCATAGGGAGATAGCTTCCTAGTCTTAAAATGGGGTTTTCCTAAAAGAATTTACTGACTGACCAAGAGATGCCAGATCACCTATTAGCACGCCGCGTAACTTCAGGCCAAGCAGGTTATTACCATGAGTCAGTATTTTAATAGACATTTAAAATATATTTTCTACTCTATCTAGATTATTTGTAAATTATAACTTTTTATTATATTGTTCTTGATTGTCTGAAAATTACCTAACTCTATAAGTTTACACATTGGAGATGCGATTTTATCTATTTATGTTATTGCGCTTTACCATTAGTCAGAACATAAAGATAGTTAAGAAATTTTTTCAAAATTTAAAATATATTCAAAATATATTTTCTAACCTATTTATAAATATAACTTATTTAGTTATTGATTCTCTGAAAACTACCTAAAAAATTACTCCATTATTTAAATACAAAGATGTTTTATTATTCTCCGCTTATACATTGAAGGTGCGCTTTATTTATTTACTTTATTACACTTTATTCATATTATTTATTATTTTTGTTTTAATAGTTTTATTATTACAATAATTGTAGTTTTATTATTACGATAATTAATTTAGCTGCAATTAGGCGAAAACTCGAACATGAACTTTTTCCCTTAAACTAGGTTTTAATTGCAGCTTTAACATAAATATCCAATTTAATTATTAATTTAATTATTTCTACTCAAGCAAATACATTTCAAATATTTCCTTGTAAAATAAAAAATGAATTATCTACTAGTATAATATAATATTAATTTAATACTACTAAAATAATAAAACAATGCTAAACAATATTGTTTGAATCTGTGAATTGGTTCCACTGTGTGGGGGTTAACTGCAATTGCGAAGGGCGCAGTGTCCATTTGAAGAGCTTTATGCAAACGTCTTTTGCATTGATGAAAATGCAAGAGGGCCTTTGTCGAAAGTAATTAAAAATGCTGCAGTTGATGCTTAACTAGTTTTTAATAAGTTTTTAATTAAAAATAAATATGCATTTGTGTGTAAAAATGATGAGTGCGCACCCCTGCTCCACTCTCCACGCTCCACACTCCACGAACCGCCACGCACGTGGCTGGTGTATGCCACGTGGCATGTTGGTGCAAGGGGCAAGGCACAACACGGGGCAGAAGGCATGGCAAAGCTCTCCCATTGTCAGCGTCATCGTCATCGTCATCGTCGTCGCCGTCGTTTTCGAGCTCGTTTTAGTCATCATCTACGCGGCGCTGTTGTTGTTTGCGCTACTCATTACATGGCGTGTAGACAAGGCAAACACAATTGAATTAGCATGGCGAGCGTTAAAAATCACGCATACGCCACGCCCGAGGGGGCGCCCATTTGGATACCGTTCCCAATTGGATAACGCTTGCCTGAGCTGCTAGCCTGGCAGTCCTCTGTTGTCCTACAATTGCCCTCAACAATCTAAAGTGGGGGAAAAAACTTGAAAGGAAACTTTTTCCGATCAGACCGAAAGCAATATACACTTTACCTGATTGAAATCATAATAACAACAGAGAATGATAGAGAGAGATAGTAAGGGAATTCGAAAGGTTCTTTCGTTTAATCGAACTGAAACTTCGGAGTGGAGAAGAAGTGATGTTGTCTTTAATTGGAAAATATATTATAATATTTCAATCAGTCATTTAGTCATTTTGTATTTACATATTCTAGGCCTTTTTGTCGATTTTTCTGATCATCACATAGATCATCCTAATTGGAACTCGAATGAACCTTGCCATATACCCAGCTGCAATGATGTGTGTCTTAAATGTGGGCACCTAAACGAGGACTCTGCATCGGAGTGCCCAGACCTGAACAGCTGTGTATTTGCTTTCACTAACGAATGCAGGCAGCCAGGCAAGGCAGGCTCAGGTCCTTGGGGGTCTCGGGCCTCTCTTTTGGGCCTCAGGAACTGGGGTCTCTAAACGTCGCACGGCTTACAGCTGAATTCAAGCGCAAAATTATGTAGCCACAGTTACACACACACACACACACAGACACACATTCAGCCAGAGATTTAGATACAGCTATGCGATTCTCTATGTTTGTGGGACAATCAAGCAATGAAATTTCATGCGTTTGCACATGCGTTTGCCCTCATCCTGGCCGTGCAGATGCCCGTGGCGTCTGTTGGCCGCTTCATAAACAAGTAACACATTTTCACTTCCTTTGAACCTGTGAGGAATTTTAAAATTTTCGTAGATTATCCGCTTTTAGCTGACGCCCGCCAGTCACACCCCCACCCACACACACACACACACACAGAGAGAGAGCACGCGTCAATGCCGCACAATGCACAAAAGGCACGTACCGAAAAGTGGGTTGGGGGCGTGGGTATGTGGAGATCTAGTTGTACTATTTCAGGGCCATATTCACAATCCCTGGACTCGGCTTGGTCCAGGACCTCCTGACCGACCGACCGAACGGCGGACCGCTTCGTCCGCCTCGTTTTGTGCAAAAATATTACTTGACTGACATTTAAATTAACACAATCACAGTTATTGGAGCATTGGAACCCAGCCGGAGGACACCGGGCCTTTTGCCGGGCTCAAAAGCCACGGCACAAATAAGCAATGAAAATGTTTTTTTAGTGCGACCAAAAATCAAAACGAGCAAATGGAACACGCTGGAGCGCTGAGAAAAAACGATCCCAATTCCCAAGCAGAAAGCAAACTGTAATGAAAAACCTGATGAATGATTCGTTTTTGTATGCGGGTGTACGACTAGTTTTCTGATTGAGCTTTAATACGAAAACTGGGGCAAGTGGTATTATGACAAAGAGCGGAGCATACACTGCATATAAAGGCATGCCCCGACTGTGCTACGGAACCACGATGTGTACCACATATGGAGATGCGTGTAGAGTCATAAAATAAAGCAGTATAATAATCCAGAGATAAATTTATGCTCTTTAAGTATATTTTAGTATATCTTTTATTAAAGTTTTCTTTCTGTCAATTAATGTGAAATTTTTTTTTTTTAAGTTTTACAAAATTTATTGACAGCTTCCACTTAAGAAAGTTAAATACAAAAGGTTTAAATTAAATAGATTATTCTTGAAAAATTTGGATATATATATAAAATTATTTGTATGTTTTTGTTTAAAATTATAAAAAGATCGTCAAGCTGTAAATTATAAGCAATTCAATTTTAATAATTTTATAATTATTGGTATATGATTAGGTAAGCATTCTCTAATTTGTATCGAAAATTAAAATTATAATTCATCTTCATTTTCATAATCCGAAGCTGATGATATAAAGCCAGAGACAAAAGAATTTTTTAAACTATAAAACAGTTCGAATTTTTCTTAGCTATGGCAGTTGTTCTTCTTTCTTCTCTCAAATCTCATCCGATTTTATTTCATCATCATAGACAGATCTGGATTTGGCATTTATCATTTTATTGCTGTTCTCCCCCTCTCTCTTTCTCCCTTCCACCACACATCTGCATGCCAACATTCATCTATTCACATCTGTTCACACAGTGAGCAATAATTTGCTTATATTCACATCTTTATCAGTGGTCCATTTCGATTTATGTCTAGCATAGGGCATTTGAGTAACGCCCAGTTCACAGTTTACTTACGACTTTGTTTTCCTTTTCTATGGCACATTTTCTTTGAACTTTTTGTGCGACATTTTTGGCCCCAGCATTTGACTCTGGCCTGGTGGGCGCTACGTCTATATACATATGTGCCGGTATCAGTATGTATATATGCATTGCCGTACTAATATGGGTCTACTAGCAATCTCTCTTTCTCTCTTTCTCACTGTCTCTGCATCTCGCTCTCTCTCTCTCTCTCTTTTAGTTCTCTTTCTCTCTGTACGTAGGTTAGCCGTGCATTTGTGCGACTTATGCGCGGGGGCGTTTTTTAATCAAAATGTAACAAGCCAAAAGCAAACAAGCGCCGCCTCCTGCCATGCCCTCACGTCCCACATGCTGCTTGCTGGGAAGGAGCCAGTGCCATGGCCCGGATTAGTAGTGCAAAAGAAACCAGAAGCAACAATAACAACAACAACAACAACTAAAAGGCCCACAGATAGCCGACAAAAGCTATAGAAAGATAGTTGCTGCCATCGCTCTTTTTATTGGACTTTATGCGCTTTTGTTGGGCCCCAGCACGCTTTGTTCAGGACCACCAGGAGCAAGAGGAGTAAAGTAAAAAAAAAAAAAACAAACAAATAAACGAAGGGAAATAAAAAAGGTAGCTGAATCATCTAAAAAGCCATGGCCGGCGGCCAAAGCAACTCAATAAGCGAGCCATATGAACTGAGTCCAGCTGCAGCCGGACCACGGGGCTGTTCCACTAATTTGTAGGACAGTGCAATGAAGTTGATTAAATATGTGAAGCAGCTATCGATTGCATATCTTTTGAAGTCCATCGGCAGGCATTGGAGCAGGGATTGGTTAAGGATTCGAATACACGCATTCAAGCTGCTCTGAAGCGTTCGAGCGTGAAATTGTGCGGTTCACGGACTACAGACAATTCTCGGGTCTAGTGGCCATGCCTCAGGATCCTTGGCCATGGCTAATTTGTAACTAAATTTACGAAACAAAAAGCGGTACTAAGGCTCTCCCTCTCTCCCTCTCTCACTCTCTCACTGTGTGTTTGTGTTTGAATGGGATGCCGCAGCTAAGCACATGTAAGCACTTGAATGCGCCACTTGACGTTGGCCCAGTTGTCCTTTGTGGCATTGGCCAGAAATTAATTAACTAACATGGGCCGGTTGAACTGCCAGCTGTGAGAGCTCTGCGCTGTAAGCCGTACGGAGGCGACTGCTGCAGCCATACAATAAAACAATAATAGGAGTTGGCCGCCATCAACGCATTACAAGCCACTCAATGAGCTGCCACCGATGACGCCTAAAGTGCCAAATACACTGGGGCCAGGCACCGCAAAGGCGACGACGACGACGACGACGCCGACGACGTTGATGATGATGATGAAGCTCGAATTGGAGCTGTAATTTGCTATACGTACGATGAGTGCTTATACTCGGCCAACATTCATAGCCAGCCTAACACTCACACACTTGCAGCAGTGGCAGCAGCAGTGGCAGCGGCAGCGGCAGCGGCAGGTCACTCTGTTAAGGCGTTCTCGATTGGGTCTTTTGTTCTGTGGCATTGCCCCGTTTGCCTAACTGGGCTGCCTAACAATGGGGCATCTTCTGTGGCCGTCCCAAAACGTATTTCAATGGACGCATTCGGCCGTGTGGCTAAGATTTTTGTGCTGGTCATGTTGATGGCCGGACAGCAGCACTCGGTTAGGGCTAGGGTGTGGCACCTCCTGCCAGAAGGTAACTAAGAGTGGGTTGCTTTACCAGTTCTCGTCTCTTTCACTTTTTTCTTTTCTTTACGTTTCTTTTTTTTGAGAATGGACATAAGTGGGCTATTATGATATTATCGCTTGGGATTAGCAGGAAAAGGGAAAACATTACGTAAAGGCGTAACAAGTCAGTTAGAGACAGCGTAAATGTTATGATCACAGGTCGGTATTTACCTGAGCGAACAGGTGAGCCGAGTACAAAGCAAAGCGTAGAGTCAAACTCAAACTCAAATTGAAATGAAATAATTGAAGCAGAATATCTGAACAATAGCATCGCAGATAATACATAACGATGTTCTAGGGCTTATGAATTGAATTGTGAATAGAATGAATTCGAATAATTCAATGATATATGATACTGAATAAAAGAAGATGTTACCTGAAGCAGAGTGAAAAGAGGAAATATAAAAGCCTGAAATGTGACAACAAAAATGTCTTTTAAATAAATGAATCTATTAGCTAAAGTTAATAATTAATGGAGGAATATATCTTAGTATACAACAATGATAAATCATTGTAATAGATCATATTCAAAATAAGTAAATCGATAGACTTGTATTTAAAAACTGAGTTGAGCATCAGAAAAATTTAAAAATTCTCTCATAACAATTTGTTGATTTGTGGCTGGCTGACAATTGGATTAGGACTTCGTAATGGAAGCCCTAAGCAAAGTGAATTCGCTTTCGAATTGTTGACTGACTTTATCCACTTTGCATACGAATACTTTTCGCACCACCCACGCAGTCGGCTTGATGGTAATCAAGTGCCTTTATGGCTAACGATGTGTCGAGGCGCATGTAACGTCTTTGTTCTGTTTGCGCTCTGTGCGTGCCAGTGTGTATTGGGATTAAAAACAAAAGACCCATAAAGATTATGTCAAAAACAAACTATTCAATTAAGTAACTAAACTAACTGACATTTGCACACACAGCACACCGCACACAGTGAGAGGGAGGCAGTCTCGATCCTCCGTCGGCATCCACATGCCACAACTACTACCACTACTATTACTACTACTACTACTACTTGCCACATGCCAACTGTCGTCCTGTCCAGTCGAGAACATGCGGAGGCAAGTTTCGGCCTTTGTCAGAGCAGAGCAGAGCAACAACTCTACTAGTTGTCGCTTTTTGCTCTCTATTTCTCTATTTGCATAGAGCTGCGTTCCATTTTGTTTTCTGATTAAGTAAGCTGCATTGACGATGATTGGGAGGAGTTGGTACATTCATGCCCGTGTCAGACTCTCAAGTTAAGAAAATATTATTAATGCAACCAGAGAACGAGAGAGAGAGAGAGAGAGAGAGAGAGAGAGAGAGAGAGAGAGAGAGAGAGAGAGAGATGGGAATAGAGGGAGGGCGTGTGTAGTCCACTCTATGATTATTGGCATTATTAGCAAAGGCTTAGGGTCCTTGCGCGTGTCAGCGCCTTTGGCATGCGAATGCTTCTATCTCTCTGGTCAATGGGGTTCCAGTTGCTGCTGCTGCTGCTGCTGCTTCTGCCACGTGTCATAAAATAAACAATAATCCTGCAGCGGCTGCCATTCCACTTTAGTGCACAATGCTCGTAAATTGTATCTAATAATATGGGCCGTGTGTTCTGTTGCGTTCTGTTTGCAATGCTCAGGCAGCAAATAGAACAAACAATCAATCAATAGACAATATTTTCTCGTGCCGGATTCCGATTGCCTTAAAACAAAAGCGCCCGTTGCAAAAATATATACAAAAAATAGAGAAAATACAACAACAGAAAAGGAAAACGTATTCGAAAGAGTATATAAAGCAGGAATCAAGACGATAGAAAGTAACAAAAAAAAAAAAAAAGATAAATATTTATACCCGGAGCACAGTGCAGGCGACGCTCGACTTGTTTTTTCAGCTTCGCTGAGCGTATAGAGTGGAGAGCACAGAGCACAGAGCATTTGTAGATAATAAAAAACAAGTAGGTAAATACAATATAAATGCTGGTAGCAGCCACCGGCTCTTACCTCTGTCTCTTTGCCCCAGTCCCACTCTGAGCCTCACTCTCCGTCTCAGTCTCAGATTTAGCCGGTGCCACTGTGTATCTTGCAGATACAATTCGGTTGCAGCCAGCACTTTTATTACATGCGACTTTTCTACAATTTGTGAACCATTGTCTTCGGCTACAGACCTCGCTTACTCCTTCTCTCTTTCTCTCTCTTTCTCGCTTCGCTCGACGCTGCTCATGGCCAAAGTGTTTGAATTTAGTAGTAAGCGGAAAAGCAAAGAAGAATGAAATGAACTATGACCCCTACTGCCGGCCCGTAGCCCCCGGCTGCCCCGGCTGAAGTCCAGCAGCCAGCTGCTTGCTACCAGGTTTAGGTTGAGGTCCTTTCCAGCGCCAGAGTACTGCCACTTTTATTTACCAGCCGCGCCAAAGCAAAGCAAAGCGCTTAGAGCCACCTTAAGACAACGTGGAACGAGTATAAACATTATTTTGCTTGATTCTGCAATATGTACACGCACCACGCCCAGCGGCTATAACCACTATCTACTGCCATTGGCTGCAAGACATAAAATATATACAATGTATGTACACGTACATATGTAAATATGTCTGATTGAATATTATCATATATTTTATATGCATGTACATGAGTTGGAGCTAAGGCATTCCTTTGAGGGATAAAGAATAAATAGAGGCAGAATTAAGTTTCGAACTTCTGGATGACTTGAAATTGCACAAACGTGTATAATTTTATTTTTTTAAAAATTAGTTTTTAAATATTGTATTCCGTAGACCGTATAAAAGTTAAATAAGATGTGAGTTGCATAATAAAAAAAAAAAAACAACAATTATATAGGCAATAATAATATTTTGTTGTTGCTTTTCTCACAATTAAAAATGTATTTAAGTTTTATAGGTAAACTATTCAATTTTTATTTTTTAATTATTTAATGTATATTATCAACATACAGAAAACAAATTTTATAGTAATAAAAAATATATGCATTTTAATTTACTTGTCTTATTATTAAACTATATATTTTGTATTAATTATTAATACTTATTTAATATAAATACATAAAACTTATATAATTTTAAAAATATTTAGTTTTATCTTTGTAAGCAAAAAAAGAAAAGTTATTAAACTTGCTATTTTATTAATTATTTATTAATACATATTTAATATATGTTTAGTTTTATATCAATAAGTAAATATAAGATGTATGCAATATTAAATTTAATTTATTATAATTATTTCATTTATTTGGTTTTTATTTTCGGGTTGTGAAGCAGTTGTATTCATTAATTAATAGAAATTTAAAAATTATATATTTTAGTAATTTATATAAGGTTTCCATGTCTTCCATGTCATTAAAGGGTATCTGAGGTTTGTTCAGTACATCTTCTGTTAGCTTGACTATGTCTAATGCTATTTCTATTTGTTGCTATTTCGTAGTTTCACGGAGCTTTAAGTGCAGATGCTAGCCGGCTGCGCCTTTATTGGATAGAACGCACAATATGAGAGCAGGACGGAGGGTTAGAAAGAGACAGAGGGAGAGGGAGAGAGAGTAGTGCGGCAGAGTGTGGAGTGATACAGATAGAGCCAGTTGGGTATTTGGACTGCTAAGTAGTGGGCAATTATTTTTACGACAACTAGTTAAGGGTGCGACGATGTGTGGGCCACTTGAAGTTGTTGCGCGTCTCTAATTGCGGACTCTTGCCTTTTCCACACACAGCAATAGAAAGAGAGAGAGGTTGGCAGGGGGTGCGAGAGAGAGAGAGAGAGAGAGAGAGAGAGAGAGAGAGAGAGAGAGAGAGAGAGAGAGAGAGAGAGGGGTAGAGAAAGTATACCAATTTATAACGTCCTGGGATGATGGCAAAACAATGGGTGAAGTCCAAGTGTGCTGATGGTCAGATATAAAGTTAGAATTTCCTTTTGCCAGCGATGACAAAGAACGCACTAAATACAGTTTATTTTGATATATAAATGTGTTGTATATGTGGGCTGGGCGAACCCAAAGCGAACTTGCTTAAAAACTTGCCACAGATAATGAGTTTTTAAGACAGTTGCCAGCCCCTCAGCACCTCTGCCACCTATTCTTTGTGAGCGTGCGTGTGTGTGTGTGTGTGTGTGTGTGTGTGTGTGTGTGTGTGTGTGTGTGTGTGTGTGTGTGTGTGTGTGCGGGCAGCGAATAAACTGCCCTGGCCAAAAAGATTAACGCAATGCAACAAATACATACATATATACAAAAATACATATATCTAGCAGTTGAACATTTGAACTGTTTTGTTGTTTTATGACTCGACTTGACTGTTTGCCTGACTGTGATAATGATAACAGCGCGTTTTGTTACAACACACACAGACAGAGACAGAGACAGACATACATACACCCCTCTACACATATACAATGAAAAGAAAGCTCTAAAAGCAGTTGCACCCGAGGGCTTTCATTGTGGTCCCACAAATGTCAGCACTTGGATGCAAAGAGCCAAGAATCTGTTCAAGACATTTTAGGGGCTGCTGATAGCTCTGAGAAAGAACTTGAGTGTATCGCAGAGATAGCTTTGTGAATGCAGCAATAAGTCGAAACAATCAAAGTTAAGCATTTCTGTCTAATACAACTCGCACTCGCACTCGCACTCCACTCCACTCACAAAGCACACGAATGCCCGAGCTGAACTGCTGAAAGTTGTGCAAACAGATTAAAAGATTTTCTGAACGTTTTCAACTTGTACATGGAGTCGTATAATGTTGTGTTATTCCACAGGTAAACGAGTCATCTCGCAAGCCCGGCCAACAAGTTTAATTAAAGTTCCGAGTTGTGGATTAGAACTCCATTTGAGTTACGCTCTCTCTGTATCTCCCTCTATCTCTCTCTGATTTAAAGAGTTGCTGCAGCGCCAAAGTTAGCTGAGAGCATTTCCTGCAACTGCGTTGTTAATTAGGGATATGGCTTAGCATTTCTTTACGTTCTCAAGGCATTTGTCACTATATCTGAGGGACCAATTACTATTCAGATTATCTCAGCTAGAAAAGTGTCAATGCTGAGTCTGCGTTGAAGAGTCTTTCAGCTTTTAGTTTTTACTGAAAGGTAATGTGAATGTTTATTGTAAGTTAAAGTAACTATGATCTTCTTTTAATTACTAGTCAAAGCTTGAGCTTAATTTACAAAGTCTATATTGAGTATGGGAAGTAGTATGTATGTACTATTATTTAATGTTATTTTATGAATGTATATAAAAATGAATTACTTTTCTCTATACTCTAAACACATTGATAGTATATAATGCTTGCATGCAAATGCAGATGTTTGTATTATTATATATTATTTGTATTATTGACGGAGTCGTCTAGTTGACTAGCTCAGCTAATGACTCTTAGTCTATCAGTCTTCTTCCCATAAATATTACCATTGCGTCAGTTTGCTCTATTTAAACTCATATAGTCCTCGTATAGTCCTCAAGTAAAAACAGTATTATAATCCTTTATTTGAGAGCAGAGTATAGTTGTAATGTAAAAACAATGTCATCGGCGTATTTGACCAACTGTAACTACAATCAATGCATTCCTGTTCTACACTGTCTATTATTATGTTATTATATGTATGTCCGCAGTTGCTCTAAAAACATCGCAAAAAACGAATGGCATTATGTAAAAACTTAAAAAAATTGACATATTTGATTTAATATAAATAAATTGCAACGATGCTTATGACACCCACTAAAAAATCTGATGAATACATATATAAATAAAACGTGCTCATAACCATCAATTGAAAGCTCAATTTATAGAGCGTTTAATTTGATTTGAGTGAACAAAAACATGTATGAATAAATCAATAAAATTAACTTTTTGTATTTGCTTAAGTTATAGTAATAAGAAGAAAAGATCTACAATGTTGAGATGGATAAATGAAATATGCATATTTGTTGTAATAACCATGTTGAATAGAAAGTCCCGAGATTTTGATTTGCTAGAAAATACATTTTACTTAATAAGAATAACATAATATATATTATTTATAAATGTTTACGTATTTGTTTGTGTAAGTGTGATTGAATTAGAAGCTGTTGAGCATAGAGCATTAACTGCAAAGCGCAGCTCTACATAATATTAAAGCATTAAAAATTGCAAACAAAACTAAATAAATATAAAATCAAATTTTTAGTCCTTTAAATCGGTAGACACTTTTAACTAAGCTAATATTTAAAGCTATGATTAAACTAATAATTAGCAAATTTAAAACGATATGCATGCATGTATATAAATATTATATATTTATTTATAGTTTGATATATGCCAATATTTTTTTGCAGTTCAGCTTCACACGCTTGGGGCTGCTCGGATTAGGCCATCATCAAACCAATTTTGGAATTTAGCTTCGTGTTCTAATTGAAAAGCTTTGTGACATTGCTGTTGACATTTTTCAAATTTTAATTAAATTTATGACACTATCCTGCATATGTAGTCGTTAGTTAGTTGTTTGTGTTATTTACATTTTTTGTTGTTGCTTTTTTGGTATGTTATTATCTATTTTTCAGTTGGTCGAACTATCGCCAGTTTATGCTCGTAAATGTCACAGACAGAACTGCAACAAGAGTAGGGCGGGGCTGCTGTACATGCCCCAGAGGACCTGGGCCTACTCCACCCTCAAGGTAGTTACAAATTATGCCACGGACCGTCTGCATAGTTCTAACTAACTTGTTATTCAACATTCACTCCATAGTTCTCTTCCTTTCATTTTTTTTTTTTTTTGCAATTTGTATCGTTAGAAGGTTTTTGTTTTCATAGGGTGACCACAAACTGCAATGTTTTAATTGAAACTAAATGCTGCCCTTGTGTAATGTTAAAAAACAAACAAGTCGCGCGCTGAAATAACAACAAAACAGGGAACAAAAAAACAAACAACAATAATAACAACATTGGCAATTATAACTGCATCGAACGCTGTACGCGTCCTCATCTGAAATGAACAACAATACAATAAGTGCAAAGAACTACATTGAGTGTGATAGACATGGACATACCCTAGCAGAAGTAGTAGAAATGGGAGTAGGAGTATTTCGCAGTAGAAATATAATTATAAATAATTACTAGTAGTAGTAGAAGTAGCTAAAAGTTGGAGTACAAGGAGTTAGTATTAGAACTTTAGTAGTAGAAGTGATAGTACTGGTGGTAGTAATGAAGAAGTGGTACTAGTAGAGTAGTTGTAGTAGTATAAGGAATAGAAGTAGAGATAGTAGAAATACTATCTAGTACTAGTCGTAGTAGTAATGGGAGAGACGTAGATATAGTATAGCTAGGAGTAGGAGTGGGAGGAGTAGTAGTGGTATTAGGAACAGAAAAACAGAAGTAGTAGTAGGAGTAGTAGAAGTAGTAGTAGTAGTTGAAGTAGTAGTAGTAGTAGTTGAAGTAGTAGTAGGAGTAGTAGAAGTGGTAGTAGGAGTAGTAGTGGGAACAGACGTAGAGACAGTAGAAATACTAGTAGGAGTAAAACTAGTAATAGAGTAGTGATAGTTAAAGAGTAGGAGTAGCACGACCAATAGCAGCAGCTTGATATTAGTAAAAGTAGGAGAAGTAGTAGTAGTAGTAATAATAATAAGAAGTAGCTGTAATGAATTGAGAAGTCGGAGTAGGACAAGTAATTTAATAGCAGAATAAGAAGTTGCTTTAGTAGTAAGAGTATGTGTAGTTACATTATAATTCCCATATGATGATATCTTGGTCTGAGAGTCTTAGATATATATAAATATATGTAAAATTAACTGTGCATTTTCCCGGTACACCCCATATTATCATTCATTTGCGTACAGGGTATATAAAATTCCCGGAAATCCGCTTTGCGCCCAATCCACGTGCTTTTAATGCCGCACGCATGTCCAACGGGCTGTCTGGCTCTGTTGCTGGTTTCTAGCATTGAACAACTTTTGTCCACGGTGTGTGGGTGGTTGGGTGGCTATTTGTTATTATTTGTATGCCTTTTTAAGTATAGACTTCTGCCCTGGGGCGAGAGAGTCACATTGAGCCGCAATACAATGCAGATTAAGAGTAGGATTTTGTTCTCGTTTTTTTTGTTTTTTGTGTTTTTGCTGCTGTTGATTTACAATTGAAAAGTTCAATAATGAAAAAAATCATAGATAAATATTATGAAATGCAAGTTAAGAGTGCATATTTATTCAATTTAAAGTGCAATTCAGAATCAGCAAAGCTGATTACAAATAGGGCCGTGGTATATGCTAGGCGAATCCAGGTATGTTTCTGTCCTTAAAATTCATAAAGCACAATTAGAATTTTCATTAATAATTGTGTGGATAGAGCAAGCTTTAATTGTTCTTATGATCAAAGCATATTTTTGAATAAGCGCAAACATAATTAATTAATATATGTTCGCAATACACATTTCATTTATCAAATCCCTCAAACGATCCAAATCAGTTGACATAAATACTTTATTTAAAATCTGAGCAACATATAAACACAAAGGAACAGTTCATGAATTGAAGCGCTTTTACATGTGATCTATTTGGATAATGATTTAAATTGCATAAGATGAAGCATCATGAGAATTTAAAAAGTTCACCAGAAAATACATTTTTTAATGAAACATATTTAATCTTAAGCAATTATTCTACAAGAATTTCACTGATTAATTTTTTTTTTTTTATAGAGGTCTAGTTCATTTAGATTATTGGAATGCTTTTTTATGCTAACCAGCATCTAGTGAAATATACTTAGATTGACATTCGTACGGTAAATATGCAGGAGGCATAAGCTGAAACAACATTAAATAGCATATATGAACGATTCTCAATTCCTTAGGTACTACTGTATTTGCTCTATTCGATATACTTTATTCCACTTATCTTTACTAACTTCAACTATCATTGCATTTCTATGTATTCAAATATTTCCTTTCGCTGTATGTTTTCACAAGGGTATTTCAGCCATAGACGTGCTGCAGCATAGCCTTCATTCCAGTTCTGTTATTTTTTTGTTTTTGCGCCTGTGCATAAATAGCAAAGAAGCTTAACAATTTGTATGTGTTTAAGCCAATAAACAAATTTAATTGTACGATTACCTTTTTTGCACCTTTTTGAATTTTTTGCTATTGCAATTGAATCTTCGTTATTTTATTTTATTTTTATTTATGTTTTTTTGAACGTTCATTACAAAATGTTTAAAGGGCCAAAGCTTAAGCCTTATGCGGTCAGCTAAAGCTGGCCGCAATGGGAAATATAAACATGGGCTCTCTGCCATGGTACAGTGGGGCAAATAGCGTTTAATTGGATTCACTATATTTAATTTAATTATTGGGAAACTAATTCAAAATAAAATGGAGTCAAATATAATTAAATAATAAAAATAAATAAAATAATAAAATAGTACAGTGGGGCAAATAGCTTTCTATTCCATTAAATATATTTAATTAAATTTTGGTTAAACTAATAAAATAAAATGGTGTAAAATATAACAAAATAAAAACATATTGAATGAAGTAATATATACAATTTGGATCAAGTAAATTACAATTTGTTGCACTGTTCGCCCAGGAAAGGGCAAGCACGTACAATAGGCATTGCGAACTGGGTGCCAAGTCCTTTGGGTCCAGCACATAAAAATGCATTAAATAAAATTTGTCATATAAATCTTGCAATTTATATGTTGCCCTGGCAGCAGGAGAAATGTAATTTACAAACCAAAAGCTGTTGGATTCATTTCTTTTATATTTATTTTATTTCAGTTGAGTTTCCCTTTAGTATATTTATTTTTTTTATATATTTTTCTGCTTTTGGTTTTTGCGTATTGTTACTCAAGAGCGAGTTGTCGTATAACTCATTAAGAACGCTTGTCGCAGGTGCTAATTCGTTAAAATGGAAATCAGAATTTTCCAATTAAACTGGATAATAAATTGGCCAACCAAGCAAGCAGGCAAGCAGGCAGGCAGGCAGCTTGGGCAGGAGCAGCAAGCAAGAGCAGGAGATGGGAGCAGCAGCAGCAGGAGCAGCACAGGAAACTGTTTTTTGAGGGGGTTGGATCTGACCAGCAGCTGCCAGAAAGGAAATAAATTATAAATACGCCGGAAGTTCCAAGTCAGCATGAAAGGGCGAAAATACACACACAACCACACACACTTGCACGCACACCCATATACTTACATATACATATATAGAGTGTAAGCAGCAACCCCGCTCTTGGGCCAGGTTTGCAATTCCGTTAGCTAGCTAATTTGTAAAAAGCTGTTGACCAACACACACAGCACACAGCTGAGACCTCACTAAGAAGATAAACTATGCGTCGTATATAAGCAGATACTTTATCTGCTCGCCAAACGAGCGTTTCCTTATGTGTGTGTGTATATGTTTCATGTACATGGGGGTTTGGGGCTACATGTGGGCGAGCAATTAGATAAAACAAACGCAGCGCTGACAAAGGCATTGCAATTTCGCTTGCCATCCACAGCCAAAGTTGCGCGTCAGTGTAAGAGTATCTATGAAATAGAGTTGAAATGCAGCAGCCGCAGCTTCAAGTATGCGTGGTTGCACCACCAACTCCAGCCCCAACTCCGGCCTCGACTCTCAATCCCGTCCAGCGCCAGCTTAACAATTCAATTTAAGCTTCGTGCGCAATTTGCGGAATAGAAGTAGAAATACTTGTTGTCGGGAGGGGGAAGAGGGGGGAACGGGACAGAGGGAGCACTCTGTCAAGGGCGTTTGTGCGTTTCATTCTGTGTTAATTCATATAACAGGCAACGCCTGCCACTCCCATGGCCTTCAGCATTACGCTGCATGCATCTTATATAGCATACATTTCGGAGCCTCGCTCGCATGTGTTGCAAGTTCTTGGCGCGTTCACGCTACACTGAAAGCTGAACGATGCAGCGCAGCGCAGCCCGACGCGTTGGCCCAGAAGTGTTGCCAATTTTTTCAAGTGTTAACTGTAGCTGAGGCGAAACGGTTGTTAGCACTGGCTTTAATATGCGTTAGTTGGCCACATTTTAGATGTACTTATTTCAATTATGTTTTATTTAACCAAAGCGAATTGTTAAGCTGCTAATCCATGCTCGAGCAACTTTGGCTGCCGTTCAATAAATTTGCCGAGATCATTAGAAATTCAAATCATTTGCAATGCGAACTTTGAGCAGTATAAATAATTGAGCTGTCTGGCCTTGCTCGTCTCGACTGCTTGTCTTTTTCCAAGTTAAAGTCGGAGTAAATGTTAAAGGCAAGGCCGAAATGCTTAATATTTATAAAGCTACTGTCATACGAATTCATGATCTCCTCATAGCCAGAATCTCCATCTTATGTTCTCATATTCTCTTAAATTTATCAACTCAATTGTGTTCAGATTAGAATATGTATATATATTTCTTCGACATTTTGACTATTGAATCCTTTATATTGTACTGAATTTATTTTTAATGCATCTTGAATTTTTAAATTAAATATAATGAAAGCAAAATGCAATTTCACATGGGTAACGATCTTTTTATACCCTGGACACATTGTTTTATATACATCATTTAACAAGCTTTCTTCTGCCATTAGTGTCAACCTAAACTAATTTTACATATATGGGAATAATTAAAGAAAATATATAATTTTAATTGAAATTATAAGAAAGTAAATAAAAGATTGTAGAATTTCTTTTTCAAATATAAGATCTACTATATTTTATTATACACTAAAAGAACAGAAAAAATTAATGAATAAAAAAAATCAGGCTTTCATTAAAAATTGACATTCGAGTTTCATTGAAAAATTTATTATTTATAATATTTGTTATGCTATGTTATTTAGTATATTTTTTTGTTATGCACTGTATATCCACTCTGCATATCCACACTGCATGTTTATCATTATAGCTCCGTTTATGTCTTTAGACCGCATTAGCACTCAATCGATAGCAACATAAGTGTATAAAGAGTAAAGATTTTACTGTCTGCTTGTATTGAAGAGGTCCCATTTTAAGTGAATAGACATACCTCTAACAGATGGTAGTTTCTCTTTTAATTTTTATTTATTTCACTATTTTATTAAATTCAACTAGTGGAAAAGTAAAGGTCCTTCTGCTAGTTTTCCTCACGCTGCTAGTAATCTTCGCATCTCTAATTGAATACATATATATTTATGTACGTATATAAAATCATTATTAAGTTGGATTAATAACAATAATTTGTCTTTGTGTCAAAAGCGCTTCATGTCCTTTTCGTGTATGTGTCCTGTGCATCCGATGTTTTCCCACACACATATATATCGAGTACGGTTCTGTTGGATTCTGTGAACGGTTGACAGACTGCAGTCATCTGTGTGTATGGGTATGTGTGTGTGTGTGTGTGTGTGTAGCTTGTTTGGTTTTTGGCGCTTATCGCTAAACCGTTTGTTTGTTTGTTTGTTTGTCTGTGCGTTTGCCTGTTTCCTGGGAATCCCGCAACACACAAGAGTTATTTGGCTTTCCAATGGTTTAATTAAAACATTGTTACTTCATTGTGAAAATGCGCAAAGTGTAATTATATAAAATTTGCACAGCCACAGAGACACAAAGATATGGACGAAGGACAACAAGAGTCGGGCTCTCGCGCACAGTGTGCGAGAGAGAGAGAGAGAGGGAAAGAATGTGTGAGAGAGAGAGTGTGGCAGAGGGACATGTTGCCGCCACATGCTAATAAACAAACAGGACGTCGCACAAAGTCTTCTACATATGTTGCGAGCTGCTTTGAGCTTCACATTTGTGCAGATTTGTATATGTGTGTGTCTGTTCGTGTGTGTGTGTGTGTGTGCGTGTGTGCACAGGCGTAAATCGCTTGGCTTCAAAAGTTGACACGCTCATATGTAAGTAGGCATGCAAACATATCTACACGTTATAATAGGCAGCAATAAAATTAGACCCCAAGTGCTGAGCCCCAAAAAGTATGCTACAATATTTGCACGCCACGCACAGCAGAAGTTTTAAGCTCCAGCGCACTGGGGAGCGCTTAAGTATGCTTGTATGTGTGTCTGTCTGTCTGTGTATGTGTGTGTGCGTGTGAATCGTGTATTATATCAGAGCTGCTCATGCAATAGCAGCTTAATATCTTAATTGAGGTGCCCGCTTGAAAGATGCATGGTTATCCTTTGGCAAAGGATGACGTCGGAAAGTCAAGTTAGGGCCAACAGCAAAGGCTTGAAATAAATTAACTTTTCGCTGTTGATTTTATGTAAATCATCATGTTAAAAAAGCAAAGCAAAAACAAACAAAAACACAATTTCAGGCAGAGCCCCAGCCAGAACCAGGAGCCAGACCTCGAGCCAGAGCGAGTGTCGCTGGCAGACAGAGCGGCGTCCCATTTATATTTATTTAATGATGTGACCCAAATTTATGTCTGTATGTGAGTGTTTAATTAGACGGTTCGCCTCACAGGCGACAGTTGTTGCTCTTTACGACTCAGTGGCTTCTCCTTCTCCCTCTCCCTCTCGCTCTCTCTCTGTCTCTCTCTCTCTGTCTCACATAGAGTCTATGCGTGCCAGACCCCAACAAAGTCCTTAAATGTTAGTGCTGCTCTCAAGGTCACACGATATAAGCACGCACATATATACATATATATATATATATACATAGAGTATAGCGCTCCCTTTTTCCAGTGTGGGCATTGGGGTCTTGGTATATCGCTTATCTTGGAGGCGGTGGCCTGTGCCAAAAATTTACGTACTGTTAAGTAAAGGATTTGTGGTTAATGACGGTCGCCTGGCCGGGGGTCGTGGCACTTGGCCGCTTTCCAATGCCATTTCAAGCTACATATGTTGTGCGCAAAGCCTTCGGTGTTATTTCCCGCTTAGTGTGGGAAAGCCTGGGTCTGCGTTCGGGAGCTAGGCGGCAGAGGGTCCTCTGCTGGCGATGCGGGCTATAAATTTGACTTGTAATCAAATTTAAATTAAAGTGATGGGGCTGGTCAGAACCGAGCCTGGCCAGGGGATTTCGTGACTGAAGTGGAATTGCTGTTCACTTTAAGCATATCAAATTGTTGGGTTCGAATTGCGGTTGAACACAAAAACTATGCGACAACCGAAAATGCTGTTCGCTTTGGTTTGACTTTGACGAAAATATATAATCCTTTATTGAAATTTCTGAATGCCCACGGAGGCAATCTCCAGGCATTCATCATCAACTGTACCATCTGCACCATCGTATTATCTAACGATATTTATCGTTATTAACAATTTTGCTAACCAAATATTTATATAGGGAATGCAGGGAAAGACTGCTCTACTTGGCCTGACTAAGAAAACCGTGTGCTTTCCGTTCATTTTACTGATATTTTGGATATGCTTAGTGAAGAGTTCCTGCACCAACACATCCACAAATATTCACAGTTGCTCGCCTGTCGTCTCCTGGACACTTTGTGGTGCTATTGTTTCTGCTGCTGCTTTATGGTCTTTACTATGGGGAATCAATTATTAAATAACTTTTGTTTTATTTCTTTAAATTAATTGACTGTTACTAACTGATAAAAATTACAGAAAACCAAATAAAATTGTTTGTTAAATTAGTGATTTCTCGTACAAGTACCTAAATTAAGGTTTAAGTTCTCTAGAGAAATAAATAATATTATAAGTTATTATTTGTAATAAGTTATAAAATGAGTTGTAGCAAAAAATAAAAATAAATAAATAAGATAACAATAATATGTAGTAATAATAAATAATAATAATAAAAATAAGATAAAATAAAACCAAAATAAATTAAAAAATATAAAAATGACTAAATATTAAATAAATAATTAAAGAGAAAATAAATAATTGTATGACTAAATAAATATAAAAAATATAAACAAAGAAGTACATAAATATATAAATAAATAAATAGTTAATAAACTAATTAAAGAACTAAAAAATGAATCAATAATAAATAGCTAAAATATAAAAAATAAATAAATATAATATATATATATATATATATATATATAAACTAATCAAATAAATAAAAAATGAATAAAAAATTTATTAAAAAACAAAATAAGAAACATTTATATTCCATTTTTAATTATATAATTATAATATATCGTCTCTAGCTTTTTATAGTATGTTGGCCTTGTTCTGCCAATTCAAATGTTTTTACATGTTTAGTAAACCCTGAGTTTAAATTTAGCTTATCTTTGTTTTTTTTTTTTTTATAATATTAACGTAGTTAAGGGTTTCTACTTACCTTTACGCCAATTCTCAATCGATCAATCAATCAATAAATATGTAAATTTAAATAAAAATGTTTTCTTATACTACAATATCTTAAAGCTATGATTTTCAATAAATCACGATAATGGAATACAAAAGACTTTCAGATTTGTTGTCAGAAAAGATAACAGAAATGAAAAGAAAACTCGGAAAAAAACACAACTTGTTTGTAAAGAAGATTATGCAGAGAGTTTGCGGAAATGAAATCCTGGCATAGGTGGACCTGGATGTCCTGAGCAGTTACGTCTGTGGAAGTGTGACAAATCCGCCAAAGGACTCAGCTGGCATGCAAAAAGCAATTGCATGGGCTTGTGCTGTGCCTGGCCCTTCGATTAGAGGAACGCCCCAGTTAAGCCCCGGCTTAGATGTGTTAGATATGTTCAACAGCTGCGCTATTTTTTAAGGCATGACAGCTTTCAATTTCCATGCTGCGGCTGCTTCAACTTTCCCCCGTCTTGATGCTGTGGCATGGCACTGGCACTGGCACAATTTCAATTTGTCAGCTGGGGTAGAGCGCACGCCTGACCACGCCCACCAGCTTAGAGGCCAGCAATATTCTAATCCAATCGCCGCATTTATCAGGCGCAACCGATCAACATGGCAAACTTGTGACTTATGCATCAAAGTCAAGAGATGAGCTGCCTGAGATACAATCCCCTCTGGCCAATTACCCGCTCTGTCATGAATGTTGATGTTGTTTCAGTTCGCTTCTTCTGTTGTTGTTGTTGTTGTTGTTATTTTTTGTTATCCTTCCATTGCTTCTTCATTCTCTGCTTCGATGTAAATGCAGCATTAAATCAAATTCGAAGACAAACCCTGCCACATGCCAACAATTTGGCTAAAGTTGACAAAAGCCAAAAGCCGTGTGAAAAAAAGAACGAATGTCATAAAATTGAAACAAGTTATGGTGTACTAAACAGCAATTGATAGACTTGTGGATACCCTGTACTGTTAAATTGGACACTTTTCTTTTTGCGGAATATTCCGATGTCATTAATAATAAACTTATTAAATAGATAAGGTATGGTAAAGGTAATAAGTAATAGGTAATAGGCACCCTATAGAACTCGAGTTATAAATATTTCTAGACGGTTTCTAATCAGATATATTATCATTTACTAAATTTCAAGGTAAGTAATGCTAGGTATGCTGCACCAGAAATAAGTATCTGACTATCTAATACCTCAACTTCTATGCAGTAAAAGCTAGAATCAGCTGTAAACATACATATATTGCATTCGAGTATATATATGTAGTAAGTAGTATATATGTAGAAAAATTTAGAGCCAGCTTAAGTTATACGTATGCTGAAATCCACATAACTATCCAGCTATCAAATACCCGAACTTCTCTGCAGAACTATCCGAAATACCCCAACTTCTATGCAGAATCAGCTGTAGACTTTATACATGTAATACTATCCGACTATTGAATAGCCCAACTTCTATGTCGCAAATGCTAGACTTAGGTGTAAACATACTTTCGGCATCATAAATAACTATCCGACTATCAAATACCTCAACTTCTAAACAGTTCTGCTTAAACACATGCAACCATAACCATACGATGTCTACCTCCCTTAAAAGCGCTCTTCCCTTTATCATCTACTCTCACTATAAATCATCCAACCCCTTTTCGAGTAAATGTTCAATGGGTATAGCCCAAAAAGCCAAACATATCGAACAATTTTGCAGTAATGTCCGCACATAAAAAATACGCAAGAAATATAATTTTTCACTTGCGTAACGAATCGATTGGCATGTCCATGCTCATGTCCTATCCCAGTTAGAGTCTCAGTTTCAGTTTCCGATTCGGAATATCAGACGTAAGCGTCGCTCGATCTATCGTGCGAGTGTGTCAAAGATGAGGCCATGCTGATAAAATCCAATCACTATGAATTTACGCTCCTTTACAGGAAATGAAGCGGAAGAAATGTGCAAAATGTATTGGCATACTCTACCCTCGCACCCAGCACCGCCTCGACCTTTCTCGACGCACTTGCCACTTGCTGCACGCCGTTGGGGTTGTTGTTTATCTGTCTCGCTGTCTGTCTATCTGTCTGTGGGGTCGTGAGGCCCAACTCCAAGTTATTGCCATTGCAATTCATAAAACAAATTGATATTGCCTGCTATTACACACGTCAAATGCCAACGCCCACACAGAACCGCAAACGGCTCGGCCCCATCGACCGAATTAAATTAAATATTTACTCTCGCATTTGCGTGCGATTTTTATTTTTACTTTCTACTTTTTACTTTTTTTCTTTATCGTTTTATCGAAGCAATTTGCCTGCGACATGTTTTGCTTTGATTAGCTCTCGCCTTGGCGATGAGGTAATTTGTGTCAGAGCATGTCAACGCCCAGACAGAGCTCTCGGCGCCTCGGCGTCACGAATGGAGAGCTCCTGCCACAAAAATCCCAGGCATTCTAATTATATGCAACAAGCGGGCCAAGTGGCCCTGTCCCAATCGTTTCAGCTTCAACTCCAGCTGCGACTCCGGCTCTGGTTCCGTCTGTAGTTATAAAATAATTTCTTTCGAAATTAATAAATTGAAGCCTGCCTGACTGCCGAGGCCGGACAGGAAATGAAGGCCTTTGCAGCAGCAGCTACCAATTGGGGGGCTGGCCAACTGGGCCAAGCCTGACTGGCCATCATCAGTGTGGTGGACACGTCCTTCACTTACTGCATATCATAAATGCGGGCCAGCGGGCCACTTGACAACAATTTCAGCAACAACAGCAACAACAAGAGCAAGAGCAAGAGCAATATCAGTGGCGTAGTCAAGGAATGCCAAAAGGTATTTCCAACTGAATTTTTGTTAAACTTGTTGCTTTTCTCCATTTTGTTGAGTCCACAAAGGCTTTGGCAAATTAAAAGTTGCTGGAATTTATGTCTAGTAGAAACAGAAGTATTGATGGAATATCTAATTTCGCTCCTCTCAGGTATTTAATATTGTTTACTCTGTTATTTAAATAAAAGTCAAGCCAATTAACTTGTTTTGCTCTGCTGGATGTTAAATATAAACTCAATTCAAGCCACAAGCGAGAAAAATTCAAAGAGAAGAGCTTTGATGCTATGTAATTGATTTCTATTGAATAGCCTTATGTAAATACTGGTTGCTAAAAATGGAAATGTTTTTTATGTTTTCTTTTTTTTGGCATTAAATAAAATTGTGAATAAAACCAGCTGGTGGAAAAATATATTGTAATGTAGGAAAATAAATTAAATATACAGTTACAGATTAAAAACTCAATGTTTTCTTCTTTTTTTTTTTTTGTATATTATATTTAATTTGGTTGTATTATTTTCGTTTTAGTTTATTTGTTGCAGCTGGTTGCCTTCTACTCTCTAGCGCATTTAAATTAGAATATTTTTCTTAAGTCTCGATTTATCTGTTATTCATTCTATTGTTTTTCAGTATTATAGCATTTCAAGATTATCTGATTCCTCGACAGCTCAGAGACCTTTGGTTATTGTTGTTGATAAGCCTATAACTTGTCAACAAGGTATATTTGGTGTTGCCTCACTTGGGACTGTATGAGGTCAAAACCCAGTTAGCTTTGAATTTCCTTGGTTTATTTGGCTTATGTTTAAGATTGATTGCAGTTCGTTTCTTATGGAGCTTCAGAAATGGTGAATGGGAACTTTCTAGACTCATTTAAGGGCTTCGGTGCTAACAAAACTGTTTTTGATATATATATATATATATTTGATATATATTTTTATAAGTAGTGCTACATTCGAATGTATTCCTTAAAATTTAAAATACTTGTTTGATTATCATGATGGTAAATTAGCCACCTTTATCTAGGTACACTACGTCCTACTTAATTTTCTACTCTCGATTCTCTGCTCTATGAGTATCGTTGCTAATATTGATTACCCAACAATTTGCCCACATTAGAAAAACATTCCCATCGTTCTAAAAAATTAGACCTGAAAAGGAAAAAGAAATGTATGGGCAAACGGAACAAAACATGAATCGAATTAATTTAGAGCAATTGTAACGGTTAAGTGAGTCAGACTTAGTTGGCACGATTCCTGCGACTGTCCCCCTTCAATTTAACTGTCATTCATTAACAATCGATTAGTCAAACACTTTCCGCTCGGTGCTACCATTAATTATCGTCTGTCTGTCTGTCGCTCTGTCTGTCCATCTGTCCGCCAACCCCCTTTGCTTGCCACGCCTATGACTGGCAAGCTTACGCATTGACTGACTGATTCGAGGCACTGTGGTCTTCCCAGTTCCACATTGTCGCCCAGTGTCGCATTTTTCGAGTGCAGGGTTGCCAATGCATCGCACAGGCGAACGCCCCTTCGTCTGCTCTGTGTGTATGTATGTATGTGTATTTGTATAAATCGGGCAGACAAACGCAGATATGTTAGATGCGAGAGGCCGAGTCACACACTCAAAATTGTGCTGCTGGGAGCAGGGTCTCTAATAACACACTGCCAACCCCTAATTTACCCTAATTTCTTAACCAATTTCGACCATTACGACGGGTGTGCAATAAAAATTAAAATCCATGCCTTGCCCCGACTTCTATCTCATTTGCACTTTACCTCTCACTCTTTCTCTCTCTCCTTGTTTCTGTCTCTGTCTCTGTTTTTTCCTGCCTCTTGCCGCAACATAACTCGTTCGCTGACTTTGACTGCGACTGCAGCTGGGTGTCGTGCCTGCCATAATAAACGCTGTCCTCTGACGATGAGTAGTTGCAAAAAAAAGTGCAAGGAATGAAAACTACCCTCGGCACGCCGAAGATGAAATACTCTATGGGAATATATTACAAGAAATAGCTGTCAGAATATAGGTTGCAATGGAACAACTTCTATCACAAAGATATTCTATTCTAACATATGTATGTGCTAAATTACTGTTATCTTTGTACTTTGATCATATATATATACACCGATATATATACCAATATTCCACTCTAACATATATTCTATATCAAAACTATTCTCTTTCGATTGATTCACATCTGATAGGCATACAGTTATCAGAATTAAGATATGCTCTGTGTTTCTTATAAATTAGTTATATGAATCATATTTATCCATAGTTATCCATATCTGTGTTATATCATAAATGAGTTACATGATTCATATAATCCATAGTTATCCATATTCATATTTTATTATAAATATTTATTATAAATTTATACGTATAATTTTATCATTATACATTATCTTTTATTATAAATAAATAATATGAATAATTATGAATTATATTAATCATGAAATGAACTGAAATACTAATATTGTCTCGGCTATTTATAGTGCTTATGCAAATAGAACCTCTTTCAAGAGCACCCTTCTTTATCTACATTAGTGTTAAATATTTTCTATATTCTATATTCAAACTACAATTTGTGTCCGAAATTAGTTTTCTATTCGATTCCCTCTTAGTTTTGTACATACTAACTATATATCAATATAGACCCAGCATATTTGATGACAATATAAACATGCCTCTGTTCAGGGTACAAAGCAATATTTAGTGAATCCAGAAGGACTTGCAGTGCCGTGTCACGATGATTTGGACTTCGTTGTAATAATTCAGACAAAAAGTCAGTTAAATAAAATACATTATATAATGTAATTCAAAGTTCAAAAAGGTTCGGAAAAAAGTATGCCTATTTGGGAAAAGTTTAAAAATGAAAAAAAAAACAAAAATTATAATAATAATTTACTTTATTAAGCATTATTAAATAATGATTATTTGCAATTATTATTTTACTGTCTATATTATATGATATTAGATTTCTTCATTAAATATTATTTATTATTTTATATTTTATTTATGCCTTTTTATGACAATTATATTTACATTTGTTATTTTGTATATATACTCATTTAAAATGGTAACACATTAAATAAAAGGCTTCTCAGATATATCATTAGAAATATTTCAAATTTCAAGGAGTGTGAGCCTTGTTGTCGCGTGTCACGCGCTCATCTCTAATATTTAGGTAGCAGCTGTTCAGTTGGTCAGCCGTGGCGCATGATTGGCCGCACAAACACGCAACTACTGTCAATTATTTGACTGCCATTGACGCACTGACTGGCTGGCCGACTGACTGATTGACAAAGTGACGTTTCTTCTTTCAGTCAACCGAGGTACATACGCTCTGCCTGCACTAACATACCGCAATTCTGGCCATTTCTCTTGACATTCGCACGTGTCCATCTAGCTGGACGTCTATGTCTGTCTGTCTCTGTGTTTGCGTGTGTGTGTGTGAGTGTGTGTGATGTCTCTTGTTGCTGTCCTGGCAGTTTGTGCTTGCTTGCTTGACTGGCCATCAAGTCGCTAACCGATGTCGTCGTCCTCGACGTCCTCAAAGTCGTCCTGTACAGGTATGCATTGACGCAACTGCGACAAATTTAAATGCGGTTTTGGTCACGACGTCTCCTTTCTGAGTGTGTGTGTGTGTGTGTGTGTGTGTGAGTGTGTTTGTGTGTGTCTGTGTGTTGGTCGCGTTTGCTGCCACGTTGCAGCAATCATCATTAAAACTTATTCAACGACCCCCTTTCGTCCTCATAACGTCCCCATTGTTCTGGCCTTGTTGCTGGCAATTTGGCGCTGCTTTGCAAAGGCGGGCACATAATTATTTAAATAAATTAAATTAAATTTGTACACGTCAAACATGTGTCGCAAACAATGCGTGCTTAAATTGTGTCCCCAGCTCCACTGTCCACTGTCAAGTCAATAAAAAATTAAGTTTCTACAGAGAGGCAAAAAAATAAAATAGCTGGCGGGGCCGAAACTGAGCAGCGACAACAAAAGTGACCCAAATATTTCGCAAGGACAATGCACTTGCACAATGAACAGACGCACACACATACACACATCCACACACGCACACAGACAGTTGGACAGACAAAGCATAACAGCAAAAGGACACAGAGAGACGAACTGCAAATGGAGTCGAGTAGAGCCGGGGGAGCCACAGCAGAGAGTGAATGGGAGTGGAAATGGAAATGGCAATGGAAAGAACGAAGCTTGGTAATGGCCAAGTAAATAAACAAAAGTAATTGCATAAAATTTATATAAATTAATGGAAATGCATCATGCAAATGGCCACGAATGAATTTAAAGTGCAAAAACTTATTCAAGCTTTTCATTTCCACCAAATGATGAATGATTATTTCAACATATTTCTCAAATGAATAATTATCGAGTTATACTCAAATGAGCTCTATGCCATATTTATATCGAGTGTGTGCACAAATAGCAAGCACTTCAAAAGATTAACTCATTGGGCCTTTGAAAAATATCCACACATTATTTAAATTGCCCTTTCAAAGAACAAATGGGATATATTTTACAGAGAGCCATAGAAGTGAATGGGTATTTTTTTTAAGGGAGAAAGTTAGCTGAAAAAACTAGCCAAAAATTGAATAGTATAGTATTTATATAAATACTTAACTAATAAAGAAAAAAGTTGTAAATGTAGAATTTTTATACATATATTTTCATGATTTTAAATGTTTATTCGAATGAATAAAATATTAGCTACTATTTAATAAAAAGTAAGATTAACATAAAAATGTAAGCTGTTCGAATATATTTAGGTACTAGGGGATAATTAAGAAATAAACTCGTTTTTGATGAATTAGTTAGATAAACAGATAAAATTACTGTTCAAAAAATCAATAAAATTATATTTACATAAAAATTGCAATAATAATAATACTCTTTAATAAAATTAAAAAATTTAATAAAGGTATATTGATTTAAAGATCGCCATTTCTGTGGCATAGAATATTAAAACTCTTTAAATACAGGTATATAATCTTATATAGTTAACAAAAATAAATAGTATGAGTTATCGAAATAAATATTGTGCATGCTTACATATAAAATTTCAAAAATAAAATAAATAAAAATATATTCATAATTTATAGTAAATCTCTTATAGATGCTTTATATTTCAAGTTTGCGAATCACAACCATATATCACATTTTCCAATAAGCAGAGAAATTCCAACATGAATCTCATAAGATAATGTCCAATTAAAAATGCATTCACTATAGGTAAGCGAAATTCGGAATGTCAAGGCCATGTCACAAATATGAATTTAATCTTATCTATCTCTATCAAATACGCGCTCTCTCTCTGCCTATTTCTCTTTCCCGTCTCTTAACAGCTTAAGCAATTGCCTTCAAGATCCCGCATTTTCTTTGAAACGAAATCAACATCACATCATATATTTTTCATGTGTATAAAGCCATCAATTTATGCATCAGCCGAGATAAAATGACAGATCGTTGTTCATAAATGGACCTTTTGGGAATTCGAAAGGGAGTTCAATTACCTTTCTTCCGCTGATCATGAGGGTAGCTGCAAACGCCTCTGCTGACACTCAAGTGCATTGGTCATTCTGAACACGCCCCTCGCCTGCGTTTCTTGGCACTCTCATAGGGCGAGCACATTAAACAAGTTTTTCAACTTACAGGTGTGCGAAAACTTAACGCTCTACCTGTTCACAAACAGCCCACCAATCAGCACTCAGCTACAGTAGTCAATGGATTAAAGATTCGCCAGGCAGATAAAAGATGTGGAATAGTCAGAGAAGATGTTCACTAGTCGGTTTCGAAAATAGAACAAATAGAATTCATAAATAATAAAATTGCCCAATTGGAAGAGATTTATTTAACTATTATACAGGTTCAAGTACTTTTTAAAAAGGTTTTTACAGATTATAATAGATTATTTAAAATAAAATATATATATGTAACAAAATATATTTTGAATTTATATATATATTTTCTTCTTTTTATACCCTGAATCCATTGAAAATGGGAAATCAGGGTATAATGGTTTTGTTAAAAGTATGTAACAGGCAGAGGGAGGCGTGGCAGACCCCACAAAGTATATATATTCTTGATCGGGGCGATAAGCTGAGTCGATTTGGCCCTGTCCGTCTGTCTGTCCGTCCGTCCGTCCGTCCGTCCGTCCGTCCGTCCGTCCGTATGTATGAACGCGTCGATTTCAGAAGATATAAGAGCTAGAGACTTCAACTTTTTTTAAATGTCCGTATATATCACGCGCAGATCGAGTTTATCACTAAAAAACGATAACTCATTCCGATATTTTTTTATCGATAAAAAACCTTATCGAAGATCACTTAAAAAATTATATCTCCTACATCTTTCAAGCTAGAGTCTCCAAATTTAAAATGTATATAAAGATGTATTTTATACAATTTCGGTTTTTGTTAAAATTTACCCCCCACCCCTAAATCCACCCCCTCACCCTCATCTTTGTAAAAGTCGTATATCAAATACTAGAGACTTGTGCTTCGGTATACACATACATTTTAACATTATGATTACGTTCTGAAAGTTTCATTACGATCGTACGTCTAGAAATTAAATTATTCAACAAATAAGTTCTCATTATATTGCCAACATTGCAGCGCAACCCAAGCGCAATCGCCTGTATATGTGAGTGTGTGTGTATGCGTCTGTTTGTTTGCATGTGTATGTGTGCACGTGTGTTTGTTTGTATGCGTGTGTGTGTGCGTGTGTGTTTGCTAATTATTTTTGAAATATCAGTTGCTTGTAGGGTTCAGGGGATCTCGTAGTCGAGCAGTCTCGACTAGAGCTTTCTTACTTGTTTTTATTTAAAAATCCGAATCATTATGGTTTCTTTTCTTAATATTTTATTCTATTCATACTGCTGTTTTGTACTGAATTATTCTGAATAATATATAAACTGCTCCGAGCTACGATGCAAAATATATGTAAACTATCTATCACGCTTTTATATTCTGAGATAATTATGTATTTTAAAGTAAATTGAATGCGATAACCCAGCAGTCAATAGAGTTGGCACTTTTTAAAATTGCAATCTATCAATTTGTGTTGTGATTGATTGATTGATTGACAGACCATTTTGTACTGCTGCTGCTTTCATCAGTGAAATGATGAAGCCAATTAAGGCCGGCGGAATGCTAGGGATCAGCAGATAAAGCCGTGCAGCTAATTAAAAAAAAAGGAACAGAAAGTAAAATATGCAATTACTAATGGTAAAATCAATAATAAAGAAAGAAAGAAAAAACATAAATAATTAATAATTTAAATGCTTTGAATGAAAAAATAAAAAATACAAAGAAACAATGCATAGATAAATGATGTGAAATGAATTCAAAATAAAATGTGCAGGCACGCACATAAATAAACACAGAGGACAAATAAATAATAAATAATGTTAAACATACACAATTTAGTTAATATAAAACCCAATTAACCAAAGCAGCAACAGCAACAACAACAATAATGGTCACAACAGTATGGCTAACAGAGACGATGTGCGGCAAGGCAAAGACCATTTAAAAAGCCATTGAACAAGCCGAAGAACACGAAAAGAGAGAACGGAAAAGACGCCTGCAACGTCGGAGGAGAGGACGAAGAGCGCGGCCGTCCGACGATGCCATGAATGAATGAATGTCATGAAGTCAACTAGGACAAAGCATATAACACTCATTTATTAATGTACAATTTCAGCAAGAGCAACAAAAACAGCAACAACCACGACAGCCAAGAGGACCCCCCATCAGCAGCAGCAGCAGAAACAGCATGCAGAGACCGGCTAGAGCGCAAAGTAAGAGAAGAGCATTAAGCTGCTTAGAGAGCTCTGAGCTCACATGAGCGCACATGTTACATTTACATTGTAAGCTCTGCGCTCTCTAATCAATTTGGTGCTCCGCATGGAAATGCATTTGCAGAGATATGCTCTCAGCAAGCTCTCTCACACATACAAAACCACAGGCACTCGCACGCACAAGCCCCACAGTAATAATGACATTGAAAACACAGCCTCGTCTTCGTCGTCGCCTGTCAACAGAATTGGGGCCACACTGTGCATGGGGGAAGCTTTATACAGTGCCTTTGCCAGCGGGTGACTGACTGTTAACAGCAGCCGATGCTGTTGAAGGGATAGCGATGCTAGTGACACACACACATACGCACCCACAGACACACACACATATTCGCACTCGACTGCGTTGGATAGGCCGAGCGAGAGGAAGAGAGCGCAACTGGTTAACAACAGCAACTGAGTGTGTGACATAATGTGAGAGGCGACCGGTATACTTAGCAGCACACTGCTGTTATTTCAACTGGTATGCCTGAACTCTCCTCTCTTTCTCTCTCTCTCTCTCCCTCTCTCATTTTCTCTGCAGTTCTTTCCGTGCGATGGCATTTCGGTTCGATTTGGAACTGGTTTTCAATATGGATGCATTTCCCGCCTCACTGGGCTGCTGTTTGTGGTCAGCGACGGAATGCTGACTGCACACATTGCTGAGGCTTCCTACATATTCCACAGGCATATCTGATGCGCGCTGTGCAGATTGATGTCGATCCATATCCATAGCACTTATGCATAGTGAAGGATTCTTAATGCGTTTTATGTTGCTGGCGTAATAAATACCAGTTTTTAATTGATCTTGTGTGTAGGCTTCTTATACCTCTTTTCCATTAAAAACCTAATGAGGAAGGGTATATGCATGGGCATAAAAACTTTTAACGAATCCATAGAAAATAAGAACTAGATTTCTTTGAATTTTTGGTTGAGGTAAAAGAATAATAAAAAAATAAATAAAATCATTTTAACCCCTTTGTGTTACATTTATTTATTTCAGTTTATGTTTTTACTGAATATTTGGTTCTATAACTTATAAATGCATTGAGTACTGCGAATAATTGAATTTAGATATTTATTCGAAATTTCAGCAGCTTTCTTAACATTTCCTTAGCAGAACAGCAACTGAGCTAAGTTTAGCTGCAAGTGCTTACCATCAATTTAAATGTTAATGGCTCGTTTGGGTTTGCAATGTAAAAGCGACGGCTGCTGCTCCGCTGCTGCGCTGCTGCTGTTAATGTCAGACAAATGGGTCGTTTTACGTTCAACACTGCCATGAATTTGAAATGTTAATGAGGCGTTGGGTGTTTGTGCGCCTTAACAGACTGCTAAAAGCAAAGGCTGCATTTTATGGAAGATGTTCGTTCCATGGCCATTGCCTGTGTCTCTGCCTCCGACTTCCCAGTCATACCCAACTGTTAGTCCGTATGTGGTTTGACGAGGACTCATGTGGGCAATAATGGGCAAAAATAGAGTTAAGTGTCTCGTCAACAAATGGGTTAATGCTGCAAATAAAAGTGTTTGCAATGAGCCCTCAGTTCACTTGAGTTTTCTTCTTCCCTAAAAAGACGCTCAGTACCCAGCCTTAAATAAATGTATAATTATCTAATGAAAGCCCAGTCAATGACTCCAAAAATAAATAAATATTCTACAGTCATAGAATTTTGTCGGTGTTTAATGTACATTCATTTGCATTATCTTACCGGAAAATGTATTTATTTTGTCATAATTAGCATACGTGCTTGGCATTTGAACTTTAAGTGCCACCGGACCGACAGTCTGTTTAACAGCTCTATGTAGGTATGGCATTAATAACAGTTCCAGCCGTTTACATAGTCAATTACATGTTCGTAATGTTTTTGATATGCCGCAAATGCACCTGCTACGCTGCTGTTGTTGACTTCAACAGCACGTACATAATTTAACAGCTCTTAGCTCTGCTGATGTTAACATTGTTTCTCAAACATACTCGGCTCTCTGAATGCTCTCCGCATTTATGGTTCTCTCGGTATTTTGATTGCCACTGTAAGTGCTTAAGTAAAAGGAAATTAAATTATGTAAACGATAAGCGCTGCTTAACAGTGGCACTCTCTCAGCCGCATGCACTCTCTTGCTCAGCTGTGACGCTTGCGCTCTGGGCAAAACAAACCCCCTCTTGATGCCACTAGTGCCGCTAGCCGGCTACAACGTTGTAAACAAAAGTTGATTTTTACTAGGTTCTGCTCTCTGTTTGTTGCGCGCGCTCTCGCTCTCTCTCCCATACTCGCTCTCTCATTCGCTGCTGCTGCTGCTTCTGTTGCTGTTGTTGAGGTGACCCAACCAGGTGCTGTTCTGCTGAAAGCGAATTCAGTTACTTCCGAAGTTTCAAAGCGAGCGGTGCACGCGTCGGGCGGAGATTTCTATGACAATAGCAAACTCGTCGAGCTGAGCAAAAGCAGCAAAAAATAACGAAAAAAACTAAACTGCTCTCTAGCATAGATTGACATGTACATGTGCTAGAGCATTAAAATCACCAAATTATACTGAAATGCATTTTGCACGCTATGTAAATATAAAGTGAAGATATTTCGTGTAAATACATATTATAATTGCGGTTTCATATGCAAATCCGTTAGACAACAAATCGCGCGCGACTGCACTTTCGAAAAGCAATTCGAAATTAAATCAAAACACACAGCAGCCAAAAATCTCGCTACATTCTTAACTGCGACGAGCATTTCGGACATTAACCGTTACGCTTACGCGCGGCCCTCGCCTGTAGGTGTGCGAGCGTGTTTGCTTGTGTGTGTGTTCGGTACGCGCATTTGCCGTGTTTTTGTGTGTGTGAGTGCGTATGTGCGACAGAGAGTTGACAATAGGCAAATAGGCAAATCATATGCCGCCCACGTAATGTGTGACGAAATTTAAATTCGCCATCTATGCAAATACAATTGCACGAATCGCATGTATGTGTATGCGTCGGTGTGTCGGTGTGTAAAGCATAAAGTGTTTCGGAGTGCGCTTGTGTATTGGTGCTAGTTGGATATTCATGCGGATTACCATAAACATAAACAAAGGATTAGAAAGAAAAGGCAACAGCCGCAGCTGAAGGGGAAGCGCAGAGCCCACAGAAGCATTTTTGGGATTACAGCAGCCGCAATAGACAAAGCTGAAGGCGAATAAGGAGCAGAAGGAGCAGAAGCTGTTTCAAAAATATCACTACATTGCACAGGTGAGTCACCCACTCCACGCCCAAGTCCACGCCCACTTTTATGGCCCACACTTAAATGATGTATTACCTATGCTGCTGTGTGCACGTTGCACTTGCGGTTTCTGCTCCGTTTCTGTCTCTGTATGTGTGTGTGTGTGTGTGGAATGCGCGTGTGTGTGTGTGGCATGTTAAGTGCAATCCATTATGGAGATAGATTTCTGTATAAGTATGCGTGTGTGTGTGTGTGCATATATAACCTGCCTTACACTACCTCAGTCACAGAATCTGTCTCAAGTCAAAAGCATTTAGCTTACACTTATGTATGTTTACACATACAAAGGAAAAATATATGATAAATAACCCCACACAGAGGACGTCAATATAATATGCTCTCTCAATCAATTTGAAGTCTCGCAAATGGAGCTAAAATGTTTATATGTTTATTGAAAGTACTCTCTATACTCTTGGTATGATTATTCATATGGATGGAATTTGACCCGATTCATTCACGTTTTACATATTGCATATATGCATATACAAGGCGTATACATATACGTATGTTATATGGTTCGAAAATTCCTTGAACTGCAGCAGACACAAAAAAATGGAAATTTATTTCGAATAAAATATATATAGTGAAAGGCATACGAAAAAAGTGAAGCAAAAGAAAATTCCCGCAGGTGCTACAATAGATGCAAAAGTTTTTCCCACGTTAAAAGTTGCACATTTCCAATGCGTAAAATAATGAAAAACTTTTGTTAAGAATATGCATAAAGCATAAAACGAATAAGAGATGAGCGCACGTAAAAACTAATTGAACAATTTTTGATATCAATTTTTGGGCTAACCCAATTTTACTCTCGCATATATACGTATACGTTTTTTGTTCTTCTTGTGTTTTTCCATTGATGCAGCCGAAAGAACAAAAGTGAATGCCACAAGTTTTTCCACCCAAACGAAAGTTTTTCCAACAATGTAAAAGCGGAGAAAAGCCAACTATGATTTTAGCATAGATTGTTATTAAAATGGGGAAATATCTAAAAGTTTCGCAAATTTTGATGCAATTTATGAATCAGTTTTCATGCATTTCTAATAGAGTTAGCCAAGTATTTTGTTATTGCAGAGCTTAAAGCCAATAACGGTCTTGAATATGGCTAGTTAAAGTTAATTGATTCCTTAGTGGAGAGCACTCATAATGGCAATACAAAAACTCTCCTGAGTTTGTGTTTGATTTATTATAGCTCAGGTCTAAATGCCCAATTAGCATAATAAGAGTCAAAGGCGAAGTAATAATGATGTTAATTAAGAGAGCAGCAATACTTTGAACACATTGTCGTTGGGTGTAACCGACTGCGCTATACTCTGTTGACAAATTATTAATAATATTTATATAATTTTTTTGGGATATGGGTACATTAAATAATTGTCATATAATATTATATGTTTACCATATACCAAAACTGTATAAGCTATAGCTCCTATAAAATACATATAAAATATTTAAACAAAACCTGAACATTAAAAGTTTCCAATTGGTTAAAATTCTTTTGCACTCTATAGACAATAGGATATAAACCATATAATTATGCTTTGCTGCACCAAGGCCTCACAAATCCAATAGAAAACACAAAAACCAAGAATAGCCTTGTACATTTTTAGTATATTCCTTACCAAACCTAGATATATATGTATACTCTATTCATAATTTCCACTAAAGAACAAATATTGTTACCAAAAATTTTTAACATTTCCCATTGACTGTTCAATTGTGGAAAGACCTTTCTTTTCGCATTGTTTTACTTTGCGGCCTTCGAGAAGAGGCAGGCTAACCCATATGCAGGATGAGTTTTTCACTTTTCAGTTTTTAAGTTGGCTTAATCCGCTTATCCTGCTCTTCGTGTTTTAATCAATGCATTGTCATTATGATTGATGTAGGTCGTCTCTGCACAGAGGCACCGATGCATCCACTCTATATGTGGGCATTGTCTAGACTCTGAGCGCCCCTTGAAGCAATGTTATTGATTTGAGTTCGACTGTTGAGCCCTCTCCCGCGCCGGTCTGAAATCGTTCAATATAATGCAAATACTGTGCACTTTGGGTGCATTCATTTCGTTTTCGGGCAACTTTTTTAATTACTCACATACATACACTCTGGCTATTATTATTGTTATTATTATTATTTTGTTTTGGAGCCATACGCAAATATTGAAATATTGCCGCTGTTCGACGCGGCTCGGCTTGGATGTTGCCGCTGCTGCCGCTGTTGCTCTTTGGGTACCGCTTGTCATAAATATTTTAGCGAGTACGAACCACATATTCCCATACACGCACCCACTCACACACACACATACACAATGACAACAGAGGCAGGATCTGGAAAAAATATATATTCAAAATAAAAGCGCCCATAAAATTGGCGGAAGCCGAACGAGAGAGGCCGATGCAGAAATCCTTTTTTATTAGCCGTGCCCAGCCAAAAGAATAAAAACCAACTAGGCATGCTATAGCCAGCAAAGAGAGCATGACATCTAGTATATCCTCTATAAAAAGAATAATGATCTAATATATCTTAATATTAAATTCTTATAAATAAATATAAAATATGTCTTAGCAAATTTTTGTACACTCAAGTAAACTCCAAAAAGAGCTATTCGCACTCTAGTATACCCATTGCCAGCTGCAGAAAATGTGCAGGGTATACAAAATATAGAGTAAACAAAAACGCATTTGGTAAAATATTTACACAAGTACCAAAAACTGGGAGCAGCGCAGACAACGTTAGAAATATAAAAAGATAAAAAGTATTTTCTCGTTTTTGGCAAATACTCGACAATGGAGATTTCCTGTATTATCTGTAGGTAAAGCTACAGTAGATAGACTATAAATATATAAGTATAGCCAAAAGAGGAAAAGAATCACATTAATATAGGGATAAAATAATAACACACGATATATTAATCTTAAGATTAACATTCAAATTTATAGATTTTGATCTCTATATCTATTCTAACGCACAAACAAAATAGAAATACTCCTTAGTTAACTTGTGATACAGGGTATTGGCGGGCCAAATAATAAAATTTAAATATACAATATATAGAATATAAAACTAGAATCTTTGTTTTATAGATATTGTTTTTTTTTTTTTTATTCACCTAATACACAACAACACTTCATATATACTCCTAATTTAGTACCTGGTACAGGGTATTAGCGAACAAAATCAAATAAAATATAAAACAGCAGCCATTTTATTTTTCGGCAACAATTTTTGTCGCCATCGTTGTCTTTTCTGTGGTTGTGTGGGTGTCCCCCACTCTCTGGGCGCGTGTCTGTGCTCTATGTGTATGTGTGTGTGTGAGTGTGTGTATCTGTGTGAGTTGCAGTAAATAAATATACGCGCGTATCTCTGATGGGGATTTATGGCGAAGCGGCGCGTCGAGCCACGGCCATGCACTTGTTGTTGTTGTTGTTGTTGTTGTATCTTTTGGGTAGGGCCTAGGACTTGAATAAATGATAGATTGAAATTTATATAGCCAAAGCTCGCGCGCTCCGTCCCTCACCCGGCCCCCGCTTCAATTGCACATTTTTAGACAATTTTCGACCTAAAAATGTATTTTGATTTGCTTTTGCTTTCGATTCTTTTTTTTTATTTGTTATTTGTGGCAAGGCTAAGTGTGCAAGAGAGAAGGAGAGAGTGAGAGAGAGAGAGAGAGAGAGAGAGAGAGAGGGAGCGAGATTTATGCAATTGCTCGCATATAAATTGTCTAGGTAACGATATATATGTATGAATATATATACGTGTGTTTGGCATTTATATAGTTAGTTGATGCCTTATATATACTCCTAGTGAAGTTATGAAATATGCGCGTGAAAGTTTTACTAAAATCTATTTCACGTTATTTTTAGCGGAGACATAAAACCCCTTTAAAAGCTATGCTTATGGAGGTTGTTTGAAGGGTTTTCAACAGCGTTTGCTTGAACAAATTCATTTTTGATTGAAACTTTAACTAAAAGCAATTTATTCTTTCTGTGCAGTTTAAAGTCAAATTAAGTAAAATCTATGTGAAATTCGAAATGATATATAGAACCCTAAAATTTTATTGAAATATATTTATTTAAGTCATCGCCTACTTTCTCTATGATGTACAACAATATATATAAATTCTAATAAAATTCAAAAGAATGTTTTGAAGCAACAAGTTAATCAAATGTATTTTAGCTTGGAATTTATATGAAGAATGAACAAGAGTCTTCGATGACGTGAAGGAACTTTAAGAACTGATTTCGTCTTAAGGACTAGATACCTTACATCATAACAAACTCTTCTGATATAAAGCATCTTTAATATCTCTTAAAGTTTTAGAGCCGAGATCCTTTAAATCATCGTTGATACCTTACACTATATAATAACTTTTAATGTTGTTCGCTTGTTAATGGCGCACACAAATTGTAAAATTTTTAAATGACTTTAAGCGTAGCATTGTAATGTTCGTAAATGAATTTTTCTTTGTCATTTACACAGTTTCGAAAATTGTTTAATTATTTAATTTTGTGCTTTGCTTGTGTGCCAATGCCGGCGGGTTTTTACCTAACTCTGGACAAATAGCAGAAAACACAAAAATTCAGACAATAGCCAAAAGTTTAATAATAACAATGGACAAGCAACGAAACCTATAGAGCGTGTGTGTGTGTGTGTGTGAGAGAGAGAGAGGGATGAGCTAGACAGAGCGAGGCAGACAAATAAAATTAAATCATATATCGTTTGTTTTCTAATAATTAAATTTACCAACGTTTTGGCTCGGCTCAAAACAATTTGTATTGGCCCAATTGAACGAGACTGGCAAAAATGCAACTTGAAATTGCCAAAATGGTTCAAATTGCAAAAATTGTGCAAATTTTGTGCATGCAGATTGCAAATTGATTTTCGTAGCTCTTTTGTTTTTCACTTTTAGCAATGAAAAAAAAAGAAAAACAGAAAAAAATGAATTGCTAAAACTAGAAGCCAAACAAACCCAATGCTAAACATTTATGTTTATTGCCAATGAAAATAAAAACTGACTGAGGCCAAAAAGAATTAGGAAAAACAAAATTCACACACACACACATATATACTCCTGGATGCTAACGAGCCTAACAGGTGCACTGGTATATTTGAGAGCTTCTGTTATCAATGGAGTTGGCAGCACAAATATTAGCATTCCATTATGCATTTTGTAATTGTTTTGTAGCTTTTTCTTCTCTACTAAGTAAGCAATTGAGTTCGATTTTGTTTCACAGATTGAGATCAGCTGCAAAGCAAAGCTGTAAAGCCCAACGAAAGCTAGATTGCCGAGGGATTTACATAAATAGCAGATAGTTGCAGACTGTAGAAGTTGTTTCATTAAAGGATTATTGAAGAGCTCGTTTGGACGCTCAGCAATTGAATTTGTACTCACAAGGCTTCTGTTTGAAATATGAATTGAAATAATTATGGACAAATTCAGTCAAGATTTTTTACTGTTTGGATAAAATAAATTTAAATTATGAAATACATGTTTATTAAAAATCATCAAATTAAATTAAATTTACAGCTAAAACAAAAAATTAATACAGAAATGAAATCTTTGATAAATCGTTATAAATAATGCAAACTTTTTATTAGATTTATTTTTTATTTTTTAACAATAGTTTTGATTTAAAAATTTAATAAATTGAATTCAAAAATTAGCTTTATTAACTGTAACCACACTTTAAGGCGGAAGCTTTCATGTATTTTAAAAACTTTACTTAATTATCATACACTCTTAATTACCAAATAACCTAATCTGCTCCTTTCAGATTCTACTCGAACTACTTGCTTTTACTCTATTTTTCATCATATTCTCCAAAATTTGTTATGTACAAATATATAGCTTGAACATCAACTAAATTAAAGTCAGACAGAAGCTTTCATGTGCTTTGTGTTTAGTATTTTTGCTCATCCTTTTAAACCTTTGAGGCGCTATATGCTCAGCATCTTAATTCCAAAATGAGTATTATGTGAAACAAAGCTGTCAAGGTGCGCAGCAATCCCAGACGTAGCTTTTGCATACTTAAAATGCCATATTTATTTTGAAAATGTTCGTAACCTACTTCAGAAATACATTTTTAAAGCTTATTTGCAATTTTATCGCAGGCATTATAATTTCATTTTTCTCTTCTTTTTTTTTTTTTTTTGGTAGACTTATCTATTGCTTTAATAAATATGCGTGGCAAGTCCCAAAGCTCCATTAAGGCTGATTGGTGTGCGTGTGCGTGTGTGGGTGAGTGTGTGGAACGGATGTGGCCAAGTGGCTCTTAATTTCGGTCTGCACCACTCAAATGTTAATTTCATTTGTCGTGCGCCTTTTGTCTGCAATTGCGTTTAAGGCAAAATAGGTTTAAAATAAGAAAAAATTATATTCGTATTTAATTTCAATTTCAAAGGATTTTCCATGTATTTATTCAAGGACTTTATCTTAAGCATAAATTACGGGCCAACGAACGGGTGCGGGTCCCATTTGTGCGATGTCTCGTCTGTTGGCTCGGGCAACGGCAACGGCAACGGCACCGACTCCAGCTTCAGCTTCAGCTCGAGCTCCAGCTTCGGCAGCAGCACCTTCTCTTCCATCTGCCTTTTCACCTACTTTCTAGCCAGGCATAAAGGTGGCCTCCATAGTCCTTACCCAAACATTGTCTGCTTTCTCTCTTACTCTCTCTCTCTGTCGCTCTCTCTCTCTGCCTTTCACTGTGTGTGTGTTTGCCAAACTGTGGCTGCCAGGTTATCTTTCACAGTCTCTGCTCTGTACTGGATGCTGTGTCGTCGTGTGCTCGTCCATCCCATCTACTCGCACCTCAGCCTTCTGGTCCTGGTTGCCCGTTTGTCTGCGTGTGCATTTGGTTTTCATTTACATATGAAGCTCCTTAATAATCCTTTTGTGCAGCAGTCAGCCAGGCGGATAGGCGGATAGGCGGCTAGGCAGAAGGGCAGAAGAGCTGAAGGCCGGGCTAGCAGGAGGGCGCACGTGCATACATTTCGTTTTCCGCTCAGTGCGTATAAGGAAATGCTTAAATATATGCAAATCCAGTTAAGTGTAATCATTTAGCGCAAAAAATGCCAGCAATACACAATAAAAGCAAAACTCCATCCAGTCAGAAGTAGCTGCTCTGCTTACTGTTTTTTTCACTCTTCTTCTTCTTTTAGCCCTTGTTACGGCTGTGGCAATTGCTAAAATTAGAATTGCATTGCAACTAATACAAGGCAACAACAACAATTCAAATATGCCTCTGTATAAAGCTTTTCCCTTTATTTATTTTTATTTATTTATTTTTTATTTTTACCCCTTTTTTTGGCGGCTAAAACTAAAAATAATTATATAAATATGCGCATACATGAGTTTTTAGGATATTCCAAAAATTTGAATACCATTAAAAAGTTTTGCCTACTTTTTTGGCTGCGAAGCGTCCGAGTACTGCATTAGGGTGTGCCAATATTTGTACTTGGAATTTATTTTTTTTTTGAATTGACTAATAATGTGTATAAATATAGACTGGTTTATATTTAGCTCTTTTGTATTTAATTCTCTTGTATATAATTCTCATTAAACACTCAGACAGATCCTTTGAATATTTAAGATCGTATTTAAAATTAACATTTGGTATTTAAAATTTACCATTAACATGAAGCTCTTCAAATATTTTATTTTATTATTATTTTATATTTTATATTTTATTATTGTATCCTAAATTTATTTTAATATTATATAAAACCCTTTTTTATAGAATATTTTATAGTTTTCTGCATGATTTTTAAGCGGAATTCATAATACAATATAAATATTTGCTTTTATTACTTTGCCATATAAATTTGTATATATTAATAATTGAAGAATTTCCTTTTGAAATAAAAAGACATATGCTAAAAATATAATTATATTACTTTAAAGAAATATTGTTTAACATATTTTATCTTTTCTTTTACCTATTAAATTGATATAACATAAGTATAATATAATATAGATTTAATCAATGTAATACATAATTTATAAAATAATATATAATTTATACACATATATGTACATATATAGCTTTGCATTCCTTAAAACGAATTGTTTTCTCTTTCTCTCTCTTTTTGGTATTTCCTTGTCTGTCTCTCTCCTGTCTATATGTTCAATTTTCTGTATAAAAATGCGTCCGCACTGAAATGAGACTTAATCCTCTATTTACATAATAGTAAATGCGAATGCCTCGCTGAAATTCGCATATGCTATTTGGCAATCAATTAAAATTTATGAGTGAACACCCCTACGGATGGCGTGCAAAGGCAATGCTCATAAAAATTACGCTCAAACATATGAAACACATTGACACACATACACATGTATGCACACACACACACACACGCACACATCGTATTACCAAGTGTAAATAATAATAAAAATTGCAGAGAGAGCGAAAAAAAAAATCCATTAACGCTTTGTGGCATTGCATTTAAGCCGCCTCATCCGGGACTGCGGCTGGGCAGGGGGAGGGGAAGGAGGCGGGAGCTAACGAGCGAAGTTAGTTTAAATTCTAACGCGGAGGCAAACAAAAAAGTACAGTTAAATATGCCATCAAGGAGCGTGCCCGACTCGGGAACACCCTGTACTGCACTTACCCGTTTCCAACTAAAGCTAAATTATTATTTTGGCAAATCTTTCCATATAATTACGACTGCGGCCGCTTGTAGTTGCCCCCCAGAGCGGGCACAGGGTATAATTATGAAAAAAAAAAAAAAAACATGAAGATGGGGAGCAAAATAAAGCGAAATGTTATACATAATGAATGCAAATGCTTTGCGCTCATAATTTCATCATCATCAGCCTCAGCCAGGCTTTCATCATCATCATTATCATGATGTTGCCTCATCTTTGCGGTGGCCATGCAGACTGCTGTGGTTTGGGCAGCAGGACGTTTCATGTGTCTGCAGCGGATATGAAGGCATCACAAACAGGCCGAGCCGAGTCGAGGCGAGTCGAGTCGAGTCGAGTCGAGAGGAGCCGACGTGGGACGAGGTTGCCTATTTTCAAAAAACACGGCATAAGGATAACAACCTCTTAACCTAGTTTGGCTGCGTCAAACGGCGGCAACTGCGAGCCGACTGCAGCCCAGGCCAGGCCAGGCCATTCCGCTGCTGCTGCTGCTGCTTCTGCTGCTGCTGCTGCTGTTGCTTCTGGGCTGGTATATCATCCCTGGTACCATTTTAAATTGAACTGTGCGCATTTAAGCGTAAAGTGACAGCTTGGAAAATCGAAAGCAAAATAAATTGTCTAGTGAACTTGGTGGTCTATGAATGGCACAACAGCTGAGCTGATTCTAGCCGTTGGGCTTACTGTCAGACAGGCAGCGAGGCAGCTTGGGAGCTAGGCAGGAGCCGGTAGCACCAGCAGCAGCAGCTAAGGCAGGAAGTGGCTCTCAGCTTGGTCTCCGCATGGCTATTAATTGAAATTCGTTGCTTAAAGGCCGTGCTGGGCAAAAGTTTTGAAAGCTGATAGCCGCACTGCCCAGGACCCGTGCCGGCGACTCTGTGTGTGTGTGTGTGTGTGTGTGGGTGTGTGTCACACGCAGCCTGGGCTTTAAAGGACATTAGAAACAGGCGGCGAAATTTGTCGCCTCACTCACTCACACGAGCTTGTAAGCTACCTACCTCCCTCCCTCCCTCCTAACTTATGGCACTCAACTATTCAGCTACCCCCGTACAGATGCCATTTGCATATGTATGTGTATGTATTTGTATATATCTCGCATATCCTTTTTCGGCGTGTGAATAGCTATGCGGGTCACATAAAAAACAGCCATTACCTAGCATTTGCATATCTATGACAGAGAGCTACTCACAAATTTAGCCAAGATAACCGGTTTCCCTTTTGGCTTGTTAGCACAGCTCCTGTGTCCTTGATGAAGTGCAATTGTGTTGCTGTTCGGGCATTATCGAGACTGTTTTACCTGAGCACCCGACGAGCTAGTTCGAGCATTGAAATGTGTTTCTAATGATCGCACGCCTCTGTTTGATTAAATTAAGCATGCGAAAGGGTTTCCACTTTGATTTCCATGTGTTTGATAGGGCAAAAGGTTAATAGCTGCGATAAGCCTAATCCTCTGACAGCTGCACAACCTCAATGCTGGCTGTCAGTCACCGATTATAATCTATGTATATAAATATGTATATATGTATGGAAAGGTGTATATAAGTTATCATTGTCATCATTATATCAGGTCATATGGAAATGATTTCAAGGCGAAATGCCTAAACGAACTTAGAAACGAAATTTTATATATATTTGTATGTTATGGCTATTTATTATTATTATTTAATTTATAACCATTTTTTCTTATTATTTAATTTGAAGTAATCTCACTTTTTTAATCAAATTCATAATTTAATTGTTTATTTATTGTTTTTTTTTTTCTCATTTCATATAATTTCTTTGGTATTACATATTTCTGTAATTTTATTATAATTATTCATTTATTTAACTCCTATCCTTTTTGTACTTCCTCTAAAGTAATTTTTATTATTTATTCATTTATTTTCAATTTTCATAAAACTTTTTCATTGATTATATACTTATCTACTTATTTGTTGTTGACTCTCCTTTCTTATTTATTTTTAGTTTTATATATATCTTATATCTTAACATTTATTACATTTTATTGCATTAGTTGAAATATTTTTATTTATTAATTATAATTGAATATTTACGCTCAACTCCTGTGTATAGAATCTATATTTTATGCTCACTTTCTCATGCTCATAATCTAACTTTGAGCTGCCATTTTATGCCTTGGCACACACTTGAATGGCGAGCAGCTATTATATCAATGAAATCGAATCTCACCTGCTCTCGCCGACTGCTGCGGCTGCCCCCTCCCCCCTCTGAGCGACAACTTTTGCCGTTAGCTTAGTGGCGCTTGCCTCTGCAGGGGTTTTACGGCTAGTTTTCGAAACTTTTGCGCACAGCGGTCTTCCTTTGTCCGGGCTCGGGTCGGCTGCAAGCTGGCTAAAAAACTTTTGCACTATACCATTCATATATACGTACGTACATATATATATTTATATACATACATATATTCAGGTGTATATATACTACTTTTGTTACTTAAAGTTTGCTTTTTGTCTTTGCATATTTAACTGAGAAAAAAAAAGTTGGTAGATAAAAAGCAGGAGACGGAAAGTTGACGGACTTGGCGGGGGCCGGTGCCATCCAAATTGTGCGCAAATTAATTGAACGCAAAGAACGCAGCAAGCAAACACAGCCAGGTAGCCGCCCACCTTTACATCTACCTGTCCCTGATCCAGTGCTGACCAAACGCTTTGCATGTTCAACTTAAAACGCTTGCCACTCCGTTGAGGCGAATTGTGCGGGGAGTCTAAAGAAAAACACAAAGTTTTCTTTCGCTTGTTTTTTCTTTCTCTCACTTTTATTTTTTTCTTTTTTGCCCGCTTTGCCCGTTTTGCGCTGTGTTCCGTGTGCCTGGTTGGGATGGCAGTCGTCTGCCTGCTAATCCAGGACAATAAGTGTTTGTCGTTGGGATTTAGACAATTATTCACGTTAAGTTGACGTCTGAGACGGGGCCCAGGCAGCTGACAGTCGCCAACGCCGTTTTGTTATTTTCGACTTTCGAGACTCGAGAACGTTTCAATTTGTCCCGGTTTTATTTTGGGGTCTCAGTGCTACCCATTCGCCGTATTCCCATGCCCAGCAGCAGCAGCAGCAGCAGCAGCAGCAGCAGAAGCTCGACAGCTCGAGCTCCAAATCCACACGCAGCCTCCTTTTGTTCCAGCGACAGTTTGTATTATAAGCGCATTAGGTTTTGAGGTGTCAGCAGTGGCACTCGCGCTGATATGTCATCTGGAAGTAATTTTTATTTATTCGTTCGCTAAGTCGTCTGGCAATTTTATGATGACATTTCGTTTCCAAGGATTTTCGCGAACATTGCGCCATATAAATTTTAATATAAAAGGCCACGCACTTGAGAGCGCTTTATTTGATTTCGTCGCCACAATAAAAAATCTGGCGAGCACAGCTGAACTGAACCGGGTGTGCAACTTTTTACGCACCGACAAGTGCTGTCGACTTGCCCCCACGTCTCTCTCTCTCTCTCTCTCTCTCTCTCTCTCTCTCTTTCATATTTCTCTCCCTGTGGCTCTTCAATAAGCGAGAGCCCAATCATCCAATTCCACTTGCATCACATGTGCCGCCCAGTCCCTGGTCACGTTCCAAACATAAAAGTATTTACAAATAATATTTCCATATGGTAAGACGTGACAAAGACTCAAATTAGCGTTTGCCGTTTATCTGGCCGGTTCCAGAAAGTCCCCTCCAGACAATAAAATAACCTCGGCAGGTCGCTCCATAAACTTCCGGTCATAAGCAGCTGCAGCAGGAGCGGCCCCCTCCTCCCACTGCCCCTACGGCCCAAAACGTTCGTCGCATATTTTTATACTACATAATGCCGTACCCGAAAAAATGTTTGTACATAATTTTAATGTTTTCTGATTGAACCTTTGGCAAAAAGCCATAAAAATTAAATGCCCCAAAATCGGTCGAGGATCTGGGCAGGACGAACTCCATTTGGGGCATCAATTTAATTTCATGTTAGAGTTTTTTATGGTCTCTCCCGTTTTTTATTTTTTGTATTTTAATAGTTGATTGCCGTTCGGCAGTTTCGCGTTTGTTGCGGTCGCTTTGCCAGGTTTTTGGCTTTTGGTTTCTCGGCCCGATCTTTGCCATTGAAATTGCCAGTTGGCGGCAGTTTTAATGACTGCATTTGGCAGTAAAGTTTTCAAGTCAAGTTAAATGACTCAAATTTGATGCGCACTTAGTGGGCATAGAACGTTCAGTGGGTGGGCTTTGCCCTCGGCTTGCTGCTTGCTTCGGATTACATCAAAATGTTCTCCAGTTGGATTTTTTGACATTCTGTGCAAAAGTCGAACGAAATGTGAGCGAAAAACGGCAGCTGTAATAATAGATGAAGTCTCACTCGCAGCTCAATTAGAAGAAAAATAATTAAAGATATTAAGTAAGTTGTAGAGAAGTTAGTTTGGTATTTTCATTTTATATTCCATTTACAATGCAAATTAAATGCATACCTACAACAATAACAACAATATATAGTATATATATAGAATACAATTTTCCAGCTCAAGTGCTTTCACTTGGATTCTATTGAAATCGCTTTAGATTTGTTCGAATGTACTTGATGATTCTGTTGAATGGGCCTTTTGGTTATCGAAGCCCCTTATCAGGCCGTTATTCAACAATGTCGAGTGGAAAAACATGCTAGCAATATGCACTCATTCATCATATACAAAGATTTATCTAACAACATACACACGGCAGGTGATTTGATTTTAAATCGAGCACATTCCCGCAAACCCAATCAATTTCCAATGCCAATCCCAATACCACTTCACTGCTATAATTGTGTACGCACAGCTTGGCTTTTATAAGTCGCTTGTACACATGTGTGCACACACACACACACACACACACACACACATACATACAAGCGAGTACATGCCATTCCCACCTCTCCTCCTGCATTGGAGTTCACCCTTTCTGCAAATGGCTTACCTGTCGTTTTGTAATGCAAATCTTTTGCTTTCATCTGCTTGTTATATATCGCAAGCTATTAACCAAAAAAATGAGAAAAAGAGGAGGAAAAAATAAATGTAAAAACGAAGCTGAGGACTCGCATTTCTATGCTGTTTGCTTCCTTCAGGCAGGCGTCCCCCATTCCAGCCTATGTGTTTGCATTTGCATTTGAATCATTCGTTTGTGCGAAATCAGATTAAATCGCATAATCGAATCGTATGCTATATATAAACGATGACAAAGACTGATGCAGGCAGACACCCAGACACTGAGCCACCGAACCACCCACTCAACCAATCACCAATAATCAACGACAACAAAACGGCAACCAGTCAACGAGTGAAAAAAAAGAACACGAATGTTGAAGAAATTATGTATTATATAAAAATCAATAGCGACGTATTGAAAATCCTATGCACATAAACCCGAGCACGTACAAAACGTTCTGTAAAAAAAAAAAAAGAAAGCACAAAAAACCAGCGAAAAACCACAGCCAGCCACAACAGCAGCACCAAAGTTATCCAGACACATGCGGCAAATACTTTTCAAAGTGAAATCTCATGCAGGAGAAAAAGTAAGCAATATGCCAGTGTATATGTATGTATGTATATAGTATGTGTGTAAGCATTCATACGTGGGGCAACATAGTGAGCAAAGGGTTGTGAAACCAGTTGAATCTCTGACTTGGTTATTTCGTGTCTCCTCAGCTGATCAGAGAACGAAAAAAAGGATGCAGATGAATGAAAAACAAATGCGACGTCTCTAATGACACGAGCTACCAGAGCAGTGGATTAATCCTGCAGCTCATTGTTTGCTTCTTCTCTTGTTTTTTGCTCTACTTTGTTTGGCTAGCTTATCAGCTTTTTACCTTATTCAGTTCTTCCTTATTCTAGTTGTTTGTATTTTGCTTTCCTTGTTGATGATATGAAATGTTGTAGATTGTGCTATAAGACTATGAATATCTAATATAGTAGGCAGTATCTTTGGTCTATGAACTATCAATAACTAGTCAAATTTCTTGTCTAAAATTATAAAAATTCATTGATTGATCTTACAACACATTGTTTGTTTGTTTATTTTCTTGGTCTCCTTTGTTCTGCTTTGTTTTCTTAACTCATCTAGTTGTCTCTATTTAACTTTGCTTGTGATCTCTTCTCTTCCTTTCACATATTTGCTTTGTTGAAGTCTTATAGACTATGAAATCTCTACGACCTATGAAGCATTTCAGCTCTTTGAAAGATTTTATAAAATATATGAAGTATCTGTGGTACCTGAATTATCTATGCTCTATGAAGTACCTGAGGTCTGTTGATAGCGTTAACAGGATGTTTAACAAGAAACTTTTTCTATAGATCTGTTAGTTTAACTCTTTCCTTAACTTGCACTATTTTAGCTCAATCTGTACGAATTATATGAGTATATTTTCATAAATGTTTAAAATAAATAAAGTGAATATAAATGAGATGAAATAAATAATAATTATATATCCCATACATCAGCTTTTGTTAATAATTTTACATACTCAGATAACATTTAGCCTTTGCTCCATATTCGCTTGGCTCTCAAGCTGTTTGCCTTTGTTCAGAAATTCAAATTAACTGGATTATAAAAGGCCAGATGAGATAAAGTCGATACCTTCTTGACAGCGTTCACATTTGCACTAGCTGATCCACCCTTGGCCACACTTTGTGCCACATTTTTAACTTCAAATTAAGTTTGTGTGCACGTAGCAAACACAAAAATAACAACAGCAACAACAACAACAACAATGGAAATGGCAATTCAAGCTGAACCTTTTCTTGTTTTTTTTTTTTCTTTGCCTTTGATTTTGCTTAGGTTTTGCCTTCGCCACGCTTGCACTTTTGCCAAGTGGCCAGAGCAGCAGCTCCTCAGCCTCAGCCTCAGCCTCAGCGTCAGCTTCAGCCGAAGAGCTACTCGAGGCTGTGAAAATAGTTCGTTAGCCTTTCAAAAACTAAATTGTATTTTCCCCAAAAAAGGGCAGCCAAGCAGCTGAGCTGTGCTGAGCCGAGTTGAGTTTGTGTAGGAGAGGGAGGGGAAGGGGAAGGGGCGAACGGTGTGGGTGATTGGTTTGAGCTGAGCGAAAACCAAATTATTGGCATTTATTTCTCGTTTTGAGTTCGAGACACCCTCGCTGGAGTCGCTCTCGCCTAACTAGCAGCACAACTGAAGCATCTAATGCGCTTTTGCCGGCAACGTGGAGCTTCCAGCAGGAGGTGGGCTGCCCATTTTATGCTTCTAATGCCGACTAATTAGCAGCTTGAATGCGCTAAGACTACAAAGCAGCTGTGTAACAGCAGGCAGCCCGCTGGGCGGTGGAGAACTCGGTGGCATGATGGAAAACTTTTGGGAAATTGAAAATGCGCAAAATGACTTTGACCAGAAATCCCAAATGCCAATTGGCAAGTCACAATAGCGGCGCAAAATTTTGCTGACTAACCCAGAAGCGGCTGGCGAAATACCCTCTTCGAAAGGTAACAAATACGGGTGGGCAACTACTCTGTGTATGTGTGTGTGTGTATGTGTGTGCGTGTGAAAATCACACAAACTGTTTACCTAGATCATTATTGCAGCAGTTGCTGTTGAGGGTAAATTAAGTCGGCATCGGATTAATCAATTGGGTAGCCTATATCAAAACACATGCATGACTGAGCTGCATCCAATTTGCGCATGTGATCAATGATGATGATCGACAACAATAAAGAATTACACACACACACTCAGACAAATGCACATATGTATATATGCTATACATAAAAGGTTTGTGATTGTTCTTTTCTTTTTTTTTGGGTGCACTGAAATGGAAATGCTGCAGATGTTTCAAATAGTTGAAAGCATTTAGCGCGCGGGCTTAGCAAAGGCATGAAATGCGAAAAAATGTGTTCTATATATGAATTGCCTTTTCTCTTTGTTACCCTCGCAGAGAAAGGGTATTTTTAATTTGTCAAGAAATAGTATGGCATTATTATCATGCATTATTATATTACAAAACCAAATCGGGATGTAAAACATGCACTAAAGGTAGCAGAAAATCAGTTGTAATAAATATGTATGCTATTAAAAAAAAATTATTGAAATTAATAGGAATGGAATATTTTGATTTGTTAATATTTAATACAATGCATACTTTATGTATCGTATTTTAATTTAAAAAAAAACTGCAACTAAAATGTATTATTCTTTAAATATTAAATAAATTTAAACAAAATTTATTAGTAAAAAATTTAAAGAAAATAAAAAAGAAACATTTTATTTTAAATTTCTCACTTAAAAAATTCAAAGAAATTAAAACACATTTTTCATTAACCGATTATTAATTAAAATAATACAAATGTACTAGGATTGAATAGAGTCCCTAAACGGTATTCATACATTCATTTATTTCTATGTGAATACCCTTTATGTAGTCCATAAAGAGAATTCATACATCTATATATGCACTCCTGCTACATTTAAATTACATTTTGTTATAGTGTTGACAGTTGCTTTTCACTAAAGGCCTGACTCATTCCCTTCGTCGACGTCGGCTTAGACCCATTGGGATTTATAGGCAGCACACACACACACACACCGCAGTGCTATTTGCCAATTAACATGATATCTCACTGAGCTCCCTTAGAGCTCTCCTATGCCACATCGTGATCATTAGTTTTGTTTCTTTACTGGCACTTCGATGATTACTATTTCTGTTGAGCGCCGATCCTAGGCGAAAACTAAAGCGAAACTCGTTCGTCCTCCACTCGCGCCTTGCATTTGCAAGTTGCGCTATTAAGCAGCGTTTATGATGCGCACCTTGTTAAGCCTGGCCTGCCAAGTCATTAAAGTCAACCGCCGGCAGCCGCCCCCAACTTCGCGCCCAGCTCGCTAATCATTAAGCTGTTTTTATGCGCCTATCAATGTCGGGGGCCAGGCCACCTTTAAAGCACTCTTTTAATTGCTTAAACTTATTAAGCAGCTGCCACTGCAGCCCAACTTTGGAGCTGCCACCGCCCTGCGCTGGCAACTATTTTGTATTTGCCTCATATCCTTCAAAAACATAAAAAAAAAAAGAAATGAGAAGAAAAAGGAAGAAAAATACAAGACGTTGCTAAACTTTGTTGCTGTTGCTGTTGTTGCATAGACAAAGACTCTTCGTCTGCAGCTCAGTCTCAGCCTCAGTCTCAGCCTCAGCCTCAGCCTCAGACGTAGCTAAGGTCAGCAACTTTTATTTCTTGGCCAACACTTGCGCGCAAACGCTTTTTGTTGCAAATGGCCAAGGAGCAGGAGGAGGCGGAACGTAAGCAGGCAGACGAGGCTCGCTCTGCAGCTCAGCTAGCTGAAGTGGCTCGAAGCATCGTCATCGTTGTTACTGTTGTTGTTGTTGTTGTTGTCAGACAGCGTTTGCTTATCTTTTTTATTGTTCTTGGCCAACATCGAAGCAAAGTCTGGAGCTGCATTTTGGCATTTTGCAACGTTTTTGAAGTTTAATGCCAGAGTCGTGCCTCATATTTCGATGGAACAATAGACGGCGACGGCGACGGCGACGGCACAAAAAATCGAGGCGTGCCAAAGGGGGCGGAGGTGTGCATGTGTATGTGTGTGTATATTTTGGTGGTTGTGTTGCCGTTGCCTGCCCTGCCTGGGTAATCCGCCTCAGTTTAGCACTTGAGCAGCATCACCAACAGCAGCAGCGCGTCCTCTCCAGCTCTGGCCAGAGCACACGGATTTGTATATTGTTGTATTGTTCCTGCTGCTGCTGCTGCTGCTGGTGGTGCTGGTGATGCTGCCCCCCCATTTCAACACGCGGCGATGCGGCTGCAGATTGAGCAAAAGTTGCTGTTGCCAGTTACCAGTCGATTGTTGTTGCTGCCGTTGCCGTTGCTGTTGCCGCTGGGAAGTGTGAACATTTTGGGCAACACTCTCAGGTGGTTGCAGGAGAGCTTGCTCAAAAGGTGTTGGTAATGATGATTTTGAATTATTCATGATTCACGACGATTGAAATTATTTGCGCGCCTCGTGTTGTTGTTGCTGTTGTCGGTATTGTTGTTGCGGCTGTTAAACTTTTGCGCGTGTTGCCTGGTCGTGGCACTTATAAGGCCTGCCACAACAATGCCCCGCATTATGCGAGGCTGCTTCGGCTTGTGTCTTACCTTTTCTGCTTTATGTTAAATCATTCAAATTGAAAAAGAAAACCAAAAAAAACAACAACAACAACAAAAGTAAAGGAACTACAATAACAGCTGAGGGCTCCGACGATGTGCCAATGTTTGTCCAATGTCTGCGCTGGCTGGGGCAGGGGGCGACGGGGCCCGATCGGAATGTTCTCAGGGGAGGCAGTCTGCAACAGTGCGAGTTATCGTTAGGGCGCAAATGTCATTCGAAATATGCTGATTGTATATATGTATATATGAGTGTGTGTGTGTGTGTGTGTGCATTGACTTGCTGCGGGTATTTCGTTGAATTGCTTTGCCACTTTAGTTTTTGGGAATGCTCTTTGTTTGATCGTGGCATTAAAAATTTGAGTTGGGTTTGATGCCTTCGACCTTTGTTTTGCTGAAAGATGCAGCCATCTAATTATGTGCCACAACGACATCCACAAGTTGAATGGAAATGCTAACAAAAGTGTATTTTTTTTTTTTTTTAGATTGTTGCAAGAATGCTAAAAGTCTTGTTGCTAAATTTATCAGATATTAAAATAAAATTTGATGTATTGTTGCATTTTACAATATGGAATTGTTTTAAATGCCAGTCAATTCAACTAAATATTATATATATGTTTCCTTGATCTTTTGAAAATTTCAATATATAATAATACAAAAAAAATTTGAGGTAAGAAATATTATATTGACGTTAACATGAAATTTTTATGTATTATTTTTTTATATCAAATCAAATTTTCTTATGTGATTTTGTTTCGATTTCCATCGTGTTGGACCTCATGCCAACACGAATTCGACTAAAGCAATTGTTTAAAATAAACTAAGCTGAGATTCTTATTATAATGCAATATATAGATATTTATTTTAAAATAAATATATGATATTAAATAATATTTCTCTTTTAAATTTAATTGAATCTTATATGTATACCTTAACTTAAAGATTTTCTAACAAATTCGTGTTTATTGAAGTCGAACTATTTTCATTATAATTTAATTCAATTAAATATCGTAATAATATTTATTTAAAATTTAAATATTTGCTTTTCTTACAATTAATACAATTATTTTCCAAATTCCCTTAAACTAAATATTTGTTTTGTTATTCATTAAATTTGTAATTTTAAACATATTTTTGTTTTTGTATTACAAATTGGCTTTGCGAATTTGCTTGCCTGTAGCAAAAATTTATTTTCGCTACATTAACTAAAGTTTGCCTATGTGAATCAGCTGGACTTGAATATTTTCACATCTCCATCTCGTTGATGTGCTGCAAGTGACCTTATGAACTCATTGTGCCTCGGGTTATTGTTCGCATTCATATTTGCTTGATTTTGCTATGCTCAGTGCTGCATAATCCTCAATTATCTTGTTTATCAGGCACTTGCTCTCTGTCTCCCTCAACACTTCACTCAGCCTCCGCACACACACACTCACACACTCGCACAGAAAATAAAACTTCCCACAACCATCATCGGGTCTTGAGCAGTTCCACACAAGCATTGCCCCAATAATTTCATTTGCAGCATCAAGATCTGCCGCGTAGACGAACGAGACGAGGCGAGGCGAGTTCGCTGGTATTTTTCGTACTTCCCACAAATTATCACAAATTAGACGCAGTTGCAAGATCCTACATGCTTTGGAGCACATGTTTCAATCAAATTAAATTCGAACTCTGGCCACACTCGCTAGAGTATGTATGTATGTCTACATATATAGATGCAGTTGATGCTACATAATTTTGCCATACGTACTTGCCGATGCGAATGCTGATAGCCGTGGCGTGTTGCTGCTGGGGTGGGCGGCAGCGGGAGGGCGACACTATAAGCGTTACCTGATGCCTTCCTCATAACCAACACGTACGAACAATTCACAGTCATCCCAGAGGCTCACTCGATAGAGGTGCTAATGCTGATCAACAGCAACTGATACCAGAGTCAGAGTCAGAAATAATGCAAAGAGGCAGCAGCAGCAACAGCAACAACAGCAACAACAATGGCCATAGTCATATAACAATGCGCCTCTCCTGGTCGAGGCAGTTGTGCTATAGTTTCGAGCTGGCTGCAAATGTACGAACAGAAATTAAGTCAGAGTCGAGCCGTCGAGCCGTCGAGTCGGGTCCAGCCAAAAGAAGCCCAAGAAGCCAAAACAATGCAGCCGACGACCGGTCGCAACGCCCGCTGGACGTGTATCTGATGCGGTCTCAACTTCACAGCAGAGCTGAGGCCACAGTCCCAGTCCCAGTCCCAGTCCCAGTGCCAGACCCAGTCGCAATCCCAGTCGCAGTCCCAGTTCGTAACACAAATCATCTTCCAGCGCTCACGAAATTGTTGCGCAAACTAAAAAGCCAACGAAAAATAAAACGGCAACAAAAAAAAGCAAGCGAAAAAAAATACTGAAATCAGAGTAAAGAGCCAAAGCGTGAGGCTGGCAAAACAAAAGGAGGCGTTGGTGTTGGTGTTGGCTGATTGTTGTTGCCAGTTATTGTTGTTGTTGTTGTTGCTGTGTGTTACCTGTATGGCAGCAGCTTAGCTTTTGGCCAGCGATTGGCCTGCAGTATGTGTGAACTGGTAAAACGTGACACATTTATATCACTTCGTTTGAATCACAAAATAATAATAAATATAATAGCAAGCCGTCGTTGCCGTCACCGTCTGCGATTCTCCCAGGCCCTGGCTCTCCCTCTCTCTCTCGCCCTCTTACTCACACTTTCTGCTGAAACTCTGCCGTGCCCATGTGCACACAGTAAAAAAAGAGAAACAATTTCGTATATACAAGTTTCTGACCTGGGTAAAATCGACGTTTTGCCTGCCAGCAACAACTACTAAAAAATTGAAAACCAAAAAATAGAAAAAATAGAAAAATGGAAGGAACCCAAACGGCTATTGGAATGTGTTGATAATCCATGCAATACCCTGTAGCCTTTAGCTAGATTTATGTATGTCTATTTGCATATCACGGATAGATTTTATTTTACTTTTTATTTTCTTTTTATGTTTTTTGGTTTTGGGCTATTCAAGACGTCAAGCTAGCTGAGAGTTAGATGCCTTGGCTGCAGGGCATTGAATGAGCTTGTGAGGAACTTGAAGTGCATTGAGTTTTATTTCAGTGTAAGCAAATGCTTCAGCAATTGCAGATGTAAAGAAACTATTCCGAATTTTTGTGAGAGCCCGATGTAAACTATATGAGAATACAAGTGGAACAACAGTTAGGAATATTGAAAAATATAGTGTAAAAAATAAATATTATTTTTGTAAAAGTCTTATCAAAAATAAATGTTAAATTTAATATCAGTTTCCTCTCTTATTCTCATCTATGAACAAAATTATTTATTTTTAGTTCATGAAATGTCTATAGAGAATATTTATATATTGTAGCTATCCTCTTCTATTTTCATCGTATTTATTCCATTGCCTAATTCCTGAAATTACGTTGGGGAATACTTATTTATTAGGTATATTTATATATATTTATTTATATGTTATACTAAGGCAATTCCTTCAATCGTTTCTTGTTCCCATCGCCCTTCCTAAAAACTATTTTCCCAGAAAGCAAGGAGCTGCATTGAGCAGTCGTAGGGCATTATAAAATTGGCCCAGACACTTGGCTAGCGTTTGGTCGACATTAAAAAAAGAGTGAGAGGTTTTACTTATTGTGGGTTGTCGCTGCTGCTGCTGCTGCTGCTGGCCCATTTGACAATATACGAAATATTGCACCCCTG